>NC_051177.1:149540061-149565084 GCF_013339695.2 Rhipicephalus sanguineus | reverse complement strand
TGGTATTTGGGTGACAGAAAGGCGTGGCGGGTCGTATCAAGCTACTACTCGTGCAGTTTTTTTCCCGCCTTCCTTATCGCAAATGGCCCCGTATCTGAACAGTTTTGTGCGATACAGATACCAATACTGCGTATTCAGTGATTTTTCTTTTGGTGTTATACATTGGTAGGTATTCAGGAAACGATAATAATACTAATTGTTGGGGTTTAACATCCCAAAACCACGATATGATTATGAGAGACGCCGTAATGGAGGGCTCCGGAAATTTTGACCACCTGGGGTTCTTACCGTGCACTTAAATCTAAGTACACGGCCTCGAGCATTTTCGCCTCCATCGAAAATGCAGCCGCCGCGGCGGGGATTCGATCCCGTGACTGCCGCGTCAGCGGTCGAGCCCCTTAGCCACTACACCACCGTGGCTGGTTATTCAGGAAACGAGTACACATATACTTTTCCTAATCTGTCAATTTTACTAAGCAAAGGAAGAATAGAGAATGAAATATTATTATAAAGGGACGAAGAAATAAAAGCGACATTTTATTCCTTGCTGCTCCTTAGAACTTAGTTCTTGCTTGTTCATCCTTGCTTTTAAGCACATTTAGGATCTTGTGACTGTGGGGTTCTTTGAATATGTGCTTGTGTGTTTCTTCTTGTCCGGCTTCATTGGCGCAGCGCTTTTCAGTAGTTTTTGAATAAATGCGACGGGTTAAAAAGCAAAACTACCGAAAAAATAAGAACTCACCATACCATGAAACTGAATTTCTCATAATGTTCCACAGAGTCACAACCACCCGTCGCTCAATTCATCAGCCACGGGCTTGATCAACAAAATCTAAAAAAAATTGCTGCTAAGAACACGGTGCCTGTTTCTTCCACCATCTGCGCAATGTCAAACTTCCTTTGTATTGCCGGCCTATAGGGTGTATTGTGGAGGAGCATACGATGCTTAAGTAGCAGAGATCAGACGCAATGTGCTAAACGTGCATAGATTAGACTGATATGTAACACTTTGGTGAAATAAACTTCAACTTCGACATGTACATGTACTTTGCCGCTCTGTATTTGGCATTGTATGTGCTCAGGAATAGAGTAATACACTAACTGGATCACCGAATTCTCCAGCACGATTTAGCAAGTGCCTGGTCAACAAATAACTCGTTCGTGAATGCAATAAAAACATAGTAAATATCTACTTGTTACTATTGAAATTTCTACTTGCCTCTTTGCGTTTTAATGGGTAATTTACGCGGGGTAGTAGGGCAGGGCGTCAGGAAAGACACGCTTGAAATGAATTGCTTAAGATTGACAAAGTGTACTCTGAGAACTCCAATGCCATTAATTTCACCGCTGTAAGTTCATTATTGGAGAAGAAAATCAAGGTCAAAATTTGTTTCTGAAATGTCGCGCCGAAATCTCCGCGTGCACGGGACATCTCTGATATGAAAACGTATTTTCCTATTTTGGCGACATTCACTCAAAAAAAAAAAAAAAATCCTGAAACGTGGTATGCTAAGTCTATGACCCCCTCCAAGGTCAATGCACTGTATTTTTGCCATTTAAGAACTACATAGTAGCCGCTGTGAAAACCTATGACGTCATGGCGTTTGGTGCGGAATATTCAACGTGGCGTCGACACCAGCAATTTCTTTTTGCAGGTTTGCTTGCTTCCCAAGTGTCTACTCGCGGCAAGCGCGGTGGTATTGGAATCGTGGAAGAGTAATTTACTAAATTGACAAAAATATTTTTTTTTCTCTTTAGCGTTTTTTTAAATGATTTCAACCAGAGGCGTAACCATGAGGGGGTGTGGGGGGGGTCACACCCCCCCCCCCCGGAAACTTTTCAATTTTGCCTGCGCACATACACGCGCACACATACAAACGCACGCGCGAACATTCATAAAGTATGGGACCCCCCCCCCCCCCCCGAAAAATATTTCTGGCTACGCCCCTGATTTTAATGCTGACTACCATGCAACACATGATACCATTGCCAAGAAGCGACAGGAACTCAGCGACTGGCACCTATGAGCTCTATACTTCATCTTCCCTCGTGGAAGGTTGGTACTGCACAGAACTGGATATGTCAACGCGCGGAACCAATACAGGCCACGCAGCTAAAGCGCGGTGAGGATTGGTATCATTCTATTTGGCTGGTCTGTTTTCACTTTTGTGTGCAATGAGCATCTGAGAGCCGCAGCCATGCATCTCTTCCTAGGGTTTCCCGTGGGGGATACAGATGGAGCAGAAGCAATCTATCTTGAGACTCGTGGGCTGCCACCGGCATCAAGATCGGCTTGTATTGCAGCGTCATTGCGGCTTATTGCACAACCAGCAGTTGTTTCGTCGTCACTAGAGCCTGTAAAACACACAGCCCACTTATTCAGTCAGGAAGCGCGTCACTCACCTGTAGTGGTGGCGTGACCAAAAACTCTTCGCCGTAGGCAATGAATGAATGAATGAATGAATGAATGAATGAATGAATGAATGAATGAATGAATTATCAGCCAGTTCTACCTCAAGTGAAGGCTGTATACACCTGCGGAGCTTTGATTCGCCAGTGTTTTATTTCTTGTGTTTTTGATGTCTGTCTGCTCTTTTCTTGTGTTTATCTGCTCTTGTGTGCGAATTTCCGGTCTTTGCGTGTGATTATGCGATATTTGCTATCCTTTTCTGTTCTTTCTTGTGATTATCTCATTTGTTTTGCGATTATCTATTTCCTCTTTTATGCGGAAATGTATAAGCGGAAAGGAGGTTATATACAGAAAGGAGCATGTCCTTGTTCGTTGGCTAAATACCAGAAAGAGCTTACATACTCAAGTATGCCTAGGACATACTTAATCAATGGCTTTTGGATAGTCTGCAAATGTTGCGTCAATTGGAACATCGCTGCTCGGCACTAACGCTTTCATTTTGCCTTAAATATATTCTTCTAACCGGATTCTCATTGGAACATTATTATAGTTGAAATACGATTTAACGAAGTGATGACCAAGCTCCAATTATTTCGTTAAATCTGGAATTTTGTAAAATCGAGAAAGCAACATTGCGGTCCTTCGATATCTAAAATAGGAACGTAGGGCCACCCAAAAGCTACACCGGCATTGTTTTTGCTGGCAACCAACGCCTGCAAGTCTGGAAAGTCCACGAGGGCTGGCTCGAGGGCGGCCTGAGACATCTGTCGAATAAAGCATGAAATAAAGAAAAAGAACAGCACTGCTTCTAGCCTCATCCTGTACGTAAAAGCGCCACCGACTGCCGAGTCTGTCGTTTCGTGCATGGGCGCGGCGTGCAGCCCCGTCAAACTAAAGCTAGGGCCGTGACTAGGGCGCCGGCATCTTTTGACTCAATAGCGTTCGAGCACACGCTCGAAGAAAGGCCGAAATTGTTCGGTAATTTAGGTGGGCGACAACACTGAGCCCTATGAGTATTTCCCGGGGAATGGAAATTTTTGGAAATTTCCCGGGGAATGGAAAAGACTTAGTGAAAATGACGCACAAGTATTTAGATAGTTGACGCGGGCACAAAGAAAGCAATGCAGGTGACAAACCATCGGGCCCAGTGGCTTTAGAGGCATTCATGGATTTGATAATGGTCTCTATTCCATGATGGTCAATCATAATATCGCTTATTTGTTCAGCCACCACTTCAGTGGGCCGTACGAAAGAGTCAGTTATGTTAACCCGAGGGGTGTACACTGAACTGAAAAATGAGATAAAGCATTCACCTTTTTCGACAGCATTATGGATGGTGGTGTCATTGCTTTCAAGGGCCGGAATCGATAAGGATTTCCACAGTTCCTTGGGGTGTTTCTTTATGCGCAGGTGAAATATATGAAAGAATTTATTTTTAGCTATTTTCCGAGCCGCTTTAATATCTACTGTTTCTTGCTTGAGTTTATCTCTAATACGTAACGAAGGGTTTTTCTTATAAACAGAGTAAACACGCGCACGCTGCTTGGCCCTACGTTTCAATCACATGAATACCATGGTTTACATCGAGCGTAACCTAAATTTGGCCGCACTGCCTTTTCAATATCGCAGCCTCTTGTGCCTCGCTATTTCTTTATTAGTTTTGAATGTCATAACTGGTATTAAATCTTAGAACACTTTTGTGCGGCGTTCAGTTATAACACCAAGGATCCCGTGCTGACTTGTTCAGTGCGTGCGCAGATCGAGTTACAAGCAGGTTCTAATTCACAGGCCGGAGAGCGGCCCCTCGTGAACCATGAGGGTTGGATTACAGCTGAGGGCTTTAACACTATAATTCTTTTGACAGGGAATGCACACGATCATTTAACCTTTGGATAATACACTTCACGTCGAAGATATCCCGAAGATGGATTGAGCGGTAAGGTCGAAATAATACAACCTGAATTCCACTGACAACTCACTGAGAGTACTTTTGCTTCCAGTCGTCTTCAAGGAACAACCATCGGCCTGTGTTTAAGCTTACGTAAGGGCACTACATAATTTGTGGCGCGTCATGCAGGCCGAAGTGAAACACCTTCGGCTCCGAATACTTCGGTTCGTCGTGTCGTGCTGTTATAAAAATGATAAGCGTGTGCCCTCTGGAGTGCTTCTCTATTATCGACAATGCTTCGCTTGCCCGAAATTCATGACACCAGCGTGACAAAGGTATCTTCAATTGGCCGAACGTATGTGCATTCCACGGGCGTATGCTGTGGGGCAATTTTTGTCATTTCTGCCGCGAGCTGCACACGTCCAGGGGCAGCGGCGTGTTCTGAGCTGTACTAAGACCGCCTGTTTTTACATTGTGGGGGTCTGGGCCAGCCGCCGCGCAGAACCCCTCAGAGACGAGGACGAGGCGCTGAACACGGCCGCTCGATCTCCCCGTGCACTGAGCAACACGTCTTTATCATTCCAAGACTCGGCCGCGACTCACTGTCAACGGCCACTGAACGCTAGTCAAGAGCGTGCCCGTGTCCATCGATCTCTTCTGCCGTCGGCGCGCTCGCGACTGCCACTCCCATAGTACATAAAATATACACACGCAGACGCCAGAGTTACAAAGACATTGTAACGCGCCTACATTAAGTGCATTTAAAGCATTTTATTGGAATCAAAACAGTAGCAGTTCTCATGTCAGTGTAAGCATACGTATATTTGCATCTTTGTGCACCGAACCTACACCCAATACTGAACACATGGTACAACATATACAGTACAGCCCAAGCACTATATCTAATTCACAGCAGTAAAGCAACATGAAAGTAGTGTGTAAAACCTCATCACAATGCTTACTGACATATGCACTCCACAGTGCCAGTATCGAAGCACAATCCAAAGAAATGAATGCACAAGGAAATTGGTGTGAGCCTACACATGAAGGCAACTAATTAGTATAATAAGGCTAGCTTTACTTTTGTAGGCAACCATGCAGATAGGCATGTTCTAGTTTTTTTATTGCGTTAGTTTGTACTATGGCATCAAAACATGTCGCACATGATCATACATTTGCGTTTCCTGCAGAGAAGTCTAAAATTGATTGTAGATCCACTTACCACGATTTATAAAAGCGTTCAGCAATGCCCACAAAATTACAACGCTGCCTTCATATATTGCTGCACATATTTACTCACAGATATCTGAAAACTAACCTATATTTATCGAATTATGCTTGGGAACTTGTCAGCATTATCACACGACTTGAATGTACCACTACTTCAATTATGGATAATTAGTACATCTATATTTACAATATCTCTATGCCAGCCAGTGCCATCTGCAACTTAAAGTTCTTTATCTTTAATTCCTCCCTTCATGGTTTATGCATAATTACCACTTTGAAAATTAAGCCCAGCATTATGGCTGCAAAGTCAACTTGAAATTAGGCAATCACATGCCTAAAATTAAAATTTTCTATAAATAGTGGCTGGTGGCTTGGCACATTGGATCCTAGGACTTGATATGCCATGATGTTGAATAAAATTTGACCACGCACGTATAGAGGCTGTACAGCAGTCAGGATTTAAATTCATAGTTAAAGAAAGCGGGAAAACTACAACGCACATAGAAATGAAGGGAATAGGACGACGTGGTACTGTCAACTGAAATTTAACACTTGTTTGGCTTTTTTATACATGTTTGTACTCTTTCTGCGACTGTGTGATTCTTTGATTTTGTAATTTTTTCGTACTGTGTGTGTATATGTTTCTGTGGTTCGCATTTAACTTCAGTTGCTGGTAGCGCATCGTCCCTTGCCTTTCATTCTAATTTTGCTGTGTTGTGGCGATTTCTTTCCGCACTTTCTTTAACTATGAATACACATCAACTCGCCCAACTGTCTATTTTAGGATTACGTTTGCTGACTAAAGCCGGTCCCATTCAGTGTCATTTTGAACAATGCTAAGCATTCAAATGCACATGATACTGGAAAGGTTGCACGCAGTATCATGCATAACACTCTGCATCAATCCCAGACAGTATTTGCCCAAATGCTGTAAGATATAAGAAATGTTCGAGATAGTGTACAATGAGGCACAGTGGAGTGTTCCCACAATACACTGTCTCGTACACAAGCAGTGGGTGAGCAACTCTTGCTGCTTTGCCAGAAATGTGTTCCTGACAATGATACAAAAAAGAAGTCCATTAAGCTTTTCTGTATCCACAAAAATGAATTGCTTGCCAATGACTCACATTTGAATAAACTTATTGCAGACTTTATAACAAAACATGAAACAAATGCAACATTGAGAGGCTGCTAAGTAGTTCCTTGCGAACTTTTCACTTAAAGTACACAAGGCGAAATATACGCGAAGGTAAAGAAATGTGAAACACCACCAGAAGTGTTACTCTTGTCCTGTGTACCATCATTCGTGAAGTTTTCAATGTCAGTCAAGTTAGCATTATAGCGTAAAGGGGTCTGAATGTTAGGTTCACTTTATATATAAAGGGGAACTCCGGTGCATTTTCGACCATATTGAGATAATGCGCTTTTCAAATAGTATTGACAGTCCTGTGACAGCTAGGGTCGTTCAGTTTGCGGATGGATCGATGGATGAAATAGTTTATTGAAGTCCTTCGATGCGCGCGATTAGCGCAGCAGGCCGCTCCCACGTCGGGACAGAAAGGCCTTGCCCCTCCGCCGCGTCACGGGCCCGATGGACAGCCCAGAGCTGTGCTTGAAGGTCCGAGCTGTATATAGAGCTCGGTCTCACTCTTCCTTGGTGGTCCTGGCCCCCGGTGCCAGGGAGCAACCACAGAGCATGTGATCAAGACTAGGAGAGTCTCGTCAATAATTTCAAATAAGCAATAAACGATCAGTCTAAACCGAAACTGAAGCAAGGAGCTGCTCCGTGCTGGGTATGGGATGACGTCACGAAATGAGGTACACGCCGCCACGGCTGGCCAGGGTGTAAACATAGCACACGTTCTTCTTCTATCGCGCGAAAAGCAAGCTGGCGATGTCATCCGACGGGGAATCAAGCTGTGCCAGCCCGTCTGAACTTACCAGCGATGAGTTCAGCTATGTTTGCAGCTACTATCTGAGCGCGGAAGTATCGCCTTTTGATTTCGACCCGCCGATGCGTGAAGTAGCTGACGTGCCCCTCATTGATCTCTTCGTTGCTCAATATTGTGCGTGCTTACTCTAAGACCAGATGTCACCGATGACTAACACGCTATACAGATCACAAAACCGAACTTTGCTCGCGTCGTCGTCGCCACGTAGAAGAAAACGCGCGCTGCAACCACCTGCTGGGCGAGGCGGGGTTGGAAAAGAGTAGGCACCTTACGTCACACCCACAGGGTGGCCTGCGTTAACAGGCGTGATTCCGCAATTGGCAGCGGATGTTTAAACTTTGTTTTCTGAAAAACAAAATGAATTACGGTTGTATAATTTGGCACATATCATCAGGGTACCGAGGAGAATATATGTTGAAAGTTTAATTGAAATCGCTGAATATCGAAAAATCGCCGGAGTTCCCCTTTAAACATGTTGGACACAAGTTCTTGATCAACCACGGCTGCTCTGTTTAGGACCGAAGATTGGGCGGCTTCGTATTGATTCATGGCAAAAGTTAACGGTGTACTTGTAATGAGCACAAAGGAAGGCCTGCACACAATACCAGCGCTTTTACCTTGTCAGAAATTCTGTCAACAGTAAGAGTATTGTGTGCAGATCACAAAGATACTTCGCAATAAGGGTCGTGCAAAGGCTATCAAGCTACGCAAACAGATGAACCTAACAGGTTTGCAAAAAAGCGTTGAAAAGAATAAGAAGCTTATCCTTGACGTGTTTTTTTAGCGCGGACACACATAAAGTTGACGTCCCCTTAACGGTTATCATATTGTCACGGAGTCGTGACGTCGACGAAGACAGCAGTCGGCGTTTTCAAGATGAAACTCTTTATTTGGCCAAATTAGTGGCCGGAAAATGAAAGGTCAAACTACAGCAATGCATGCTGTACACTGATAGCGGCGAACTGGGCGTCGGCCGTCGATAAACTGCTCATGGCTGGGACGCGCCGGCTTTTATGCATCACGCATCGAACTTTCCAGTCTTAACACTGGTGGTCGCGCAAGCTCTAGAATAATCTAGACTATTCGCGTCCTGCGTGCAGTCTTAACAGAGTGATCTACTACAATCGCGAAGCTTCTCGAACACTGGGGCGCGGTCAGCGTCGAGCGTTGCTAACCGTCTTTGCTGGTCAAACCCGAATACATCAAAATAAAACAAGAAGCGGGCGTGGCAATATCAGAAAAGGACACCTGGAAAAAATGCATGGCATCGTTTATAAAAGATAAGCTTAACATTCGGGATATCAATGACCCGTTTCTTGTTTTAAACTCTGAGCAGATATTAGAATTTGTAGGACAGCATGACGAAAAAGAAATGAAAGCCTTCTCGGCAGATATAAAGGACCTTTATTATTCACTGCCACATATCAGGTAATGACTTGCATTCACGATTGCATTGAATAATTTGGTGTTGTCAAATTTCAGAACGAAGCAGGTGTTTCTGTAGAAAGTTTCAAAGAGCTCCTTAGCTTTTATTTGTCGTCGACTTTCATTACTTGGAAGGGATGAGCATATCTGCGGATTAATGGTGTGTGTATCGGATCATGTCTCGCTCCGGTTTTCACTAATTTGTACTTAGCTAAGTTAGACAGAGACCTCAATGAAGCATTACAAGAGTCGCATGTCCTTAAAGATTTCCGTTTGGCAGACGATTTCCTAATATTTGTTGACAGCTCCTCCGAAGAGTTCAAGCATGTGTGTTCCAGCATCCAAAACCTTGTTCGATAGTGTCTAGAACCACTCGAAGTGTGTTTTGAAATGCCTTGTGATTGTGTCATTCGGTCGTTAGAGACAGACAGACAGACAGACAGACAGACAGACAGACAGACAGACAGACAGACAGACAGACAGACAGACAGACAGACAGACAGACAACGAACTTTATTGGATCCTGAGGACTTACGACCCCCTAACGGGAGGCCGTTGTAACTGCTGGCCGCGCCCACGTAGAGGACAGAACGCCGTGACGCTCCGCCCTTTCCTGGGCCCTCTAGATAGCCTGGGCTTGCTGTCGGAGTGCCGTGCTTCTGATGGCCTCCTCCCATTCGGCTTCGCTGGAGAGAAGGGTTTGATGCAACGCGGGACATCGCCAGAGCATGTGAGCCATGGAGCAAAATGTTTCACTGCAGTCGGGGCAACCGGGGTCAACGTCCGAGTACATCTTACTGAGAATGCCCCGCGACGGGAAAGACCCCGTCTGCAACATTCTCAGAGTAGCTGACTGAGCTCTGCTGAGCTTCGGGTGAGGAAGAGGATAGACTCTCCTGCCAAGTTGGTAATGCTTTGTTACCTCATGAAATGTGAGAAGTGGATCATTTTGCTGAGTCCCTTCCTGCCCCTCCGGAGCCTCCAGACCGCCGCGGCGCGTGAATTCTCGCGCACGATCGTGGGCCAGCTCTTTGAGGTTTGGGAAGCCCTCGAGAACGTTCTTCCCCATGTGTGCAGGAAACCAAGTGATAAAATGAGAGCCGGGACAAGCCCTCTTCTCTAGAATGGAGGCCGCCTCTCGAGCGAGGTTGCCCGATTCGAAAGCTCTGATTGCCTCCCTCGAGTCGGTGTAAATGTCGGTATTTGGAGGGGCAATTTATTTTCAGTGACAATCAGACATGCTGGTATTATCACCCTCGTGCAAACAAGCCATTACTGCCATATTATTCAGCTCACTCCAAACTTGTCAAGCGAGGCATAGTTAAGATGTGCCTTACTAACACTTTGAAGAAGTCCTGTGAACATTGTTTGCCCCTTAGCGTCAGAACAAACAAAACGTTTATGTGACTCGGGGTACTCACAACACGTTATGACTGCAGCCGCAGAAAGCCTGCTTAAGCAACTCCGCTCCAACGGAGCCACGCAAGCGTGCCCTACGCCGGCAAGGAAAAGTGTAGCTGTGATTCCGTACATTGCTAGCGTTTCACATAAGCTGAAGAAAATAGCACGGCGTTGCGACGTGCATGTCGTTTTTCGTCAGAAGGAGGCACCGGCAAAGGATGTCGCTCCAGCGCTACAAAGGGCGGCGGTAGGCTCGGCTGGGTCCACCGTGACGACTGGGAAAGCGACGGACACTGAACCAGCTGCCAAGGTCGGGGATTTTAAGACCTCCAGGAGCCACAGCCGGAGAAGAGTGGCTTCCACACGCCCACCAATATCGCCACGGCGTCGATGCGCCCCCACACCCAGTCCAGCAACGACGGCACCCAACCGACGGCCCCTGGCGTCGAGCAGCCCCCTGCAAAGACAGCCCAAGTATGGCGGTCGTCTCTGCGACCACGCCCAAACGTGTCTTCCGACAAGCGCGGTGGTAACGCCAAGCTCGTCGGGCAAGCTCCAGTGGTTGCGCCGGATGGCACTGCCGGCGACGGCACCGTCAAGCCTCGAGCTAGACGTGAGAGGTAAGCACAGTGCTGCTGGTCTCCTTTCCGTTCGTTAAAATGGCACCTGCCTGTTCGTTAAAAGTTGCCATCATTAACGTTAGAGGACTGGCAGGGAAAAGAAAGCAGAGCCAGCTTTATCTACTTTTAACGGAACGCGACATAGACGTGCTAGCGGTGCAGGAAACTAAAGTCGATGGCGAAAAGGAGACTGGCAGCATGGTGCAGCGTTTCACGTCTCTCTTTTTTGCTGTAGTTAGCCATGCGGTGGGTACATCGGCCGGCTGCATACTTTTTGTTAAGAAGTTGCCATGGCTTCAGGTGAACACCCATTTTTCGTGTGTGGCTGGCCGATATGCGGTACTTGACTTTTCTCTGGACAACACCGAGTGGCGTGTCGTGTGTGTGTGTATGCGCCTAACAAGGTCGAAAAAAGGCCGGGTATTTTCACAGCCTTGAACAACAGCTCAGTGCAGGTAGGCAGTTAATATTGTTGGGCGATTTTAACTGTGTCCTTAATCGCACGACAAAACGAGCACTCGGGGTTACAGACATAAGGGTACCGATATTTTGACGAGCATAGTCGAAATCTGGGACCTGGAGGATGTTACAGAATGTATCTAAGGTACAAGTGCAGAAAAGTTCACGCGTTTCGAAGGCCCTAGCCATGCAAGACTCGACCGCGCATTTACGTATCTGTGGGCATCCTTCCGAAATGTGCCAGTTACGATGTAGTCCCAGTGTCGTTTTCGGACCAATGCTTAGTACAGTGCTCTATTGGAGTTACCAAGCGAACCAACTCTTTCTTGTGGGAAACATGGAAATTAAATAGTAAACTATTGCAGGACGAGGACTTTATTTTAACAGTAAAGGATGAAACCACCAAATTGGTCTCTAGTGAAAACCTTTGTATTTGGCAGCAGTGGGAATTATGCAAGGAATATTTAAACTTGAAAGCAATTGAAAGGGCTATGTGTATTCGGCACGAAGAGAAAAAGAAAGAGAAGGAATTGAAAGTGCTTCTTGATAAGTTACTCGACCAGGAATGCCGAGCCCTCGTAAAATGGACAGAAGAATCAGAAAAGTAAAACAAAAGATAGAGCAACTGGATGAAGAACGTTATCGGGGTGCGCTGGTGAGGGCAAGGGCAGAGGACACAGTTGCGGGTGAAACGCCATCGAAACGCGCGCTATGCTTGGAAAAAAGCACGTGCCGAGAGAAACAACATACACGAGATAGAATGGGGCGTGTCGGTATCAACACGGAGGGCATCAAAAGGGCTTTCACTGAGCACTATCGGGCCTTATTCGCTGTTCACGATGTAGACTTCGAAAAATTAAAAAAACGAGTACCTACCTGTTCTACCCCGTCTGAATGATGACAAAAAAGAAAGTTTGGAACGAGCGACAACTGTAGCCGAAGTGGAAGTAGCAATAGAGAAGTTAAACTCTGGCAAATCACCCGGACCTGACGGATTCACCGCCGCGTTTTATAAACAATTTAAGCATGAAATAAGCCCCATCCTTGCAGTCATATTTAGTGAGGCGTACAAAATAAATACATTCCCGCCGTCATACAGGTCATCCCATACAGTTCTTGTACCTAAAACCGAGGACGCACATAAGTAAAGATTTGTTTCAGGGTATAGACCGATGGCACTTACTAATGTAAAATAAAAAAATATACATGAAAGTATTACCTCGAAGACTACAAACTGTGATTCAAGACATCGTCGGCCCTCATTAAACTTGTGGTATCAAAGGGCGATCTATTGTTACCAATATCCACAAAGCGCTCAGCATACTTCAATGTTGTGATTATTCAGATGAGCGGGTAGCCATCTTACAGATTGATTTTGAAAAGGCTTTCGATTGTGTTGACAATAGAATTTTGTTTGCTGCGTTAAATTATGCTAATGATGGTTCTGTTATCTGCGAGGGAGTGGCCCTGGCGTACCAAAACTGCACTACGAGGTTCATTGTGAATAAGAGTCTGGGGGCCCCGATTAGTGTGCAACGTTCGCTCCGTCGGGGTTGCCCCCTATTATATTGCATGTATATCGAAACTCTGTTTGAAAATTTTCTATGCAAATAGCATCAATGGTTTTGAGTTAAAGCAGCAGAGCTTAAGCTGCTTGCATATGCGGACGATGTGCCTATGTTTTCAAGGGACAAACGTAGTATCAAACAGGCTGTCGAAACCGTGCGTGCTTTCAGCCAAGCTACAGGGAGCGGAGTTACCTTGTCGAAGTGCCTAGGGCTCTGGCACGGATCGTGGCCAACCAAACCAGACCACTTCGCTAACGTGCCGTGAGTGACGACCCCGGGCAAGTACTTGGGCGTCCCGCTCGATGGTTATCGCGACAGCGATCAATATTGGAAAGGTCAGGCGAAAGATACACGGGAGAAAGCCTATAATTGGAAAGGAGCCGCCTTACCGATCTTTGCCAGAGCCACCGTTTGTAACTTATTTTTTATCAGCAAGCTGTGGCACGTAATGCAGGTGCTGCATTGATCCCGTACTCATGTGCAGAAGTTTCACAGAATATTTGCCATATTTCTCTGGGCTTCTGAGTGGGAGCGATGCAGCCGTACCAACTTGTTTCGACGGGACAAAGATGGGGGGCTGGGTCTTGGTCACCTCTTTTTGCGGCAGCTTGTTAACCGTTTTTTTTTTGTTTTTTTAGAGACGTCACAGATCCCTTCCTGCGCCCACTGTGTCAGTTGCGACTTGGTAGATGTCTCCCTGACTATGTAGTGTCTACTGAAGATTGTGTGGGGGGGATTGGTGGCTTCTACAAAAAAAAATAGTGTCTGGTGTAAGATTTCTTACTGTGTGGTTTTCTAAAGAGTACGTTGCCTATGTCAAACGAAAAGAACTTTATTTTGCTCTGTGTGACAATGAATTCCCTGTGCCGCTGTAGAGGTCATTGTACAGACGAGACCCAGGTAGCAATGTCTTAAAGAAAGTAAAATAAATGCATGTGTAGCCGGGAACAAAAACCTTTTTCTTTAAACTACATTCAGGTACGTTGCCAGTTTCAGCTTTTTTGGAAAAGAAGGGTTGCTTATTGCCGTGGGGCACTCATTGTTTAATTTGAAAATTGCTGGAAACGATAGATCATGTTTTTTTACATTGTTGGGAGGGGGTTTATTTTTGGGACGTTTTGCAGAGATCAGTCAAGAAAGATTTCCCACTGCACCCGTATGGCATTCGGTTTTTGAGCGTAAGCAATGAAGATGGCGTTCCTTTCGACGCAATTCTACGCCTGGGCCTCCACTCTTTGTGGTGATCGCGAATGGCAGGCTACCACTTCGACAAGGATACGCGGCCTGCACGAGCATATTTCAGAGAGAGCATCCATTGGTTTCTAGAAATACATAAAGCGGAACCGGAACCACCTGAGTGGCTCTCAAGACTAGAGCCGCTGGTGACTTTACCCGAATTTTGATATGACGACACAAGCTTGACGCTGGTTGACAACACAGTCTCCGTATGTACATTGTACATTGGATCATTTTAGGCCAAGTGTTGATTGTATTATATGTTCTGTATCTAAGCCAGGTAATAAATAAAATATAAAAAAAATGGAGTGGCTCTGTGGTAGAACATCTGCTTGCCACTTAGACGGCCTGGATGCGATTCTCACTCAAACCTAAGATTTTTTTATTATTTATTTTACATTATTTTATTATTTATTTTATACAAGATGATAATACTAGCGGCTGGCTATGCGCAACGGCGGACGAGCCTCGACCTTAAGGAGCTTCGTCCCAAAAAAGAAAGAACACCGGGCGCACCTTGCGTCAGATGCCCCGTGTGACAGGAGACCCAAAGGGGTAACTCCAAGCGCCGCAGTTTAAATGAAAAAAATTTGCAGTGGCTTAGCTCGGCTATGCCAGGATATACGTAGCGTTAGCAAAGGTTCAGCTGATTATTCTGAGCTTTCCAGATTTCCGCAGCACGTTTAGCTTTCCGCAGCACGTTTAGCGTTCCTCTGTTCATTCTTATGCTGAAGCGCTAATTGCCTGGCAACTACTTCGGGATCCGATGACATAAGCTTCTCGGCTCTTCTGCGTCGTTGAGCAGCATTTGCGTTCTCCTTCTCCATGGTGTTATCCACCCGCAAACGCCAGTCAGAGGCGCTATCAAGCGGCACCAGCGCACTGTCAGACGGCGACTGCACAGCTAAGGCGAATACACCATCTCCCGCTAAAGGGGACCATGAGTAGATGCGAAGCCGGAGCACTTGCACGATCGCGTTCCGTTGGCGTTCGTTGGGCATGCTACCGAGCTCGCGTCGTGGAACGCGAAGAGCGACGCTGCGCGCGTCGTATCGTCCATCTAGCCTGGCCGTTAATTCTCACAGGGCGAGCGGGGAACGCGGTCGACAGGCGGGCCAGCGCACCCTTTGGGCGGGCGAGAGGGGGCAGCGTAGGAGAGGAGAGAGAAGGGAAGGGGACGCGCATACGCTCGAGCTCATCGCGGCGTTGCGCAGGAGAGAATTTCGGCATGTCTAGCCCGCGTTTCAGAGGAAGAGTGGAAAGGGGGAGGGGAGAGGGGAAGTGCAGTGGGTAATGGGAGAGGGGAGTGGAGAGGGAAAGTGGAGAGGGATAGAGGAGATGGTGAGTGGAGAGGGGAAATGGGAGAGGTTAGATGACAGGGGGAATGGTGAGGGGAAGTGGAGAGGAGGTGTGTGGAGAGGGTATGCGCATGCGCAGTAAGGGTGGTCACGCCGCACCACCACCGGATTGAGCTCCGCCTTAAGATACTTCGCATAATAGCTGCGCTCGCCATGGCTACGACGTCACCCCTCTCGAATGCGCAGAGCAGCAGCGGCGAGTCGCGCGCGCATGCGCAACACGGCTCATGATGACCCCCGCGAAACCTGCTCTGGCTAGGCAAGTGTAGCTAACGCTACAAAAGAGATATCTAAGACTCCACTGTCGATACTTGCAGCGCGTTGCTGAAGCACAAAGACGTAACGACTGCGACAGTTGTTAGTTCACGCTTCTCCTGTGTATACCTGTGAATTCTTTTCAGGCATTCTCTTTGTGCTTCAGCCGCGCGCTGCAAGTATCGAGCTGCTTGTCGTTCTTCGTATGACCACGGCCGCTGGATTTTTATCCAGCGGCCGTGGTATGACATTCCAATTTCTTGCTATCGCGTTCATTGCTTCGCTCTTGCGGCGAAACTGTGATTTTTTTTTGTGCTGTTCAGGTTTGATAAACAGGAAAACGTTTTCTCTCTCTCCCATGACACAAACTCATATCACGTAAATTACCTTAAAAAGTCTGCGTCAAAAACAATTTCTACTGTTCCTGTTTTATGGCGTCGTCTAAGGTTGCCAATATTCGTAACGTAACTGATTGCATAACGTTGATGCGAGGAGAGTAATGTTGAAGGTTATTTTTAGTGACATGCAGCAAGCGCCGCTTTCTATAATTGGCTTCATTGGCAGTGCGTCGGCGGTTGATGACAATAAGGCTCTCGCGTCACTGTAGTATACAGTACTCTAAACCGTCAAACATATTTAGCACGAAGGTGTTTGATGCCTGGGTCCACCAAGATTTCTTTCATTTCCTCCCGGAAATGACGTCGAAATAAGTACACGGTCAGATGGCAAAGAAAACTTGAAAAAATTACGCACATCTCCCCGTAAAGCGAACCCTGAGTAGCATGCGAAGCAGCTCATGGGTCGACCTAAAGTTCCGTAAAGAGTTGCACGTGGACGGTGCCCTTCTTGACAAGACCGCGCCTGTACGAGGCCTTGCTGACGAGTCTACGTTTGATGTGAACGTCGATCGCCGCGTCTTCCGGAACGTTCCGAGGCAGGCACTGCACGAGATCCTGAACTTCGATGGGCACGTTGACCACTTGGCCCTTGATCCCGTACTGGCCGTTGCCGTGCGTTAGCCGCCGGATGCTCATGAACGGTAGACGTGGCGCGATCAGCCGTTCCTCCACCGGGTTGAGCTCGGGCAAGTGCTCGAGTTTCGGCGGGTAGCGGTAGCCGTTAGTCAGGCTCATCGCGGGGACTTTGCCTGCCACCAATGAACCTTTGTACGTAGAGCAGACCGAGTACTCACCGTGATTATCGTCGGTGGCTAACTTTCGCTGCAGCACGGCAATGGCATTGGCGCGGGACTGCTCGTTCTTGATGCTGGCGATCTTGGTCAAATTCTTATCGAACCACAAGCGGTCGCAAACCTTGCAGCTGTGTCCGAAGCTCCGGTAGAGGAACGCGCGCTTGAACCGCGCGTCCGCGCCATCCGTGCCGGGTTGCAACAATTGCTTCAAGCGTTTCGCTGCCTTCGCCGCCGACTCGCGTTGCCGCGCCGCTTCGATGTTTGCTTGCCGGCGTTGACGTTGCGCTTCGGCTGCGCTAGCCGTCATTGCTTCCGTAGATTCTTGCAGGTGGCGTTTACGGCGCGCTTCCGCTTCTTTCGTTCGAAGTTCGGGGTCGGCTTGCTGCCGCTGCCGTTTCGCGGCAGCGGCAGCGGCACGAGCCCTCTTCTCCGCAGCAGAAGCAGCAGCATTTCTGCCGGTGGCGCTTATCGTGGCGTTGACGGTGGCGTTGCCGGGAGGAGAATGAGCGGTGTGCGCGCGGATCATTTTCATGTAGCGGATAAGGTCCCTGTATAAGGGACCTTAGTAGCGGAGCTGCTGTGGCACCTCTAGCGGTCTCCTCCAGAAGCTTGGGCCAGCTGTTGCGCATGCGCAGTGATGGTGTGGACGGCGCTAGGAGGGAACAGGCTCGACCATAAGCTGCTTCGCATCTAAAAAATTACACGTTATCTCCCCCTACGGGCAACCATGGTGTGACGCGAAAGCATCGCGGGAGTTGTGCATCGAGTTTCCGTTTCTCTTATGTGACTTATGAGACGGTAGTTCTTGAGGCGTTTGAATTACCGCTTGCGGACGCTGACGTTTAGGTTTGGCTTCCCAAGCCTTCCTCTGCTCCGCGGCGGTGGCGCTGCCGCTGCAACTAGCGCCGACGTTGACGCTGTTCATGGCATTTCGCGCACCGTGCAGAGAGAGAGAATGACGGAAGCACAGCGAAGGCGCGCTTTCGCAGCCTCGCAACTTGGAGATTCGCTTGCCGGCGTTGCCGTTTACGTTGAGCTTCGCAAGCGTCCATAGCGCCGGTGCGAAGGAGAGTGCAAAGGGAGTGAGCGCGCGCCCCATTATACCGGGTGTCCCAGCTATCTTTAGCCAATTGTTGTTGTTATGTGATGTTTTGTGGCGCAAGGGCCAATTAATGGCCAAAGAGCGCCAGGTCGGGGGACAAAAGATGTAAGGAATGATTATGGCAGCTGGCTGTATAAGGGCCTTAAAATTCCACGCCATCAAGGCGGGTAAAAACATATATCTATTAAAATCATGACAGTGACGTGAAATATGTGAGCAGATCTATATATATATGCACAATGAAACTATGGCGATGACGTACGGAGTGAATAGCACTTGCGCCTCCTCAGGTACTTTGTGTCCAAAGGCCTGGAGGTAAGTGCTTTCTTTGGAGAGAACTACCGCAGCAGCGGCCTCTGTTGGGAGGCCGTGCTTCGGTTGCCTGGGAATATAACATTAAAACTATGTATATCTTTAAGGAAACCGAAGAGTGAATTGTATTTAAAAACAGGTTCGCTGCCTATGAACATTGAGGGATGGAGTGGGAGATGTCGGCGGTATGATGGAAAATGCTTTTCTCGGATGGCATCAAGATGGGTGCATTGAAGGAGGATGTGGAGTACAGTGAGTGGCATGTCGCATTTCTCACACATGGGTGGGTCACCGCCGGATAAAAGGTGTGCGTGTGTACTGTGCGTGTGTCCTATTCTCATTCTACAAAGTGTGACTTCTGTATAGCGTGACTTTGACACCGGTGACCAGGCGCCAAGACGCGGCTTGATGACATGCAATTTATTTTTGGTTTCTCTATTCCACAAGCGCTGCCAGTGTGCCCTTAGTGATTTCTTTATAACGGGCTTAAGGTCCGATGCAGAGACTACAACAGATGTATTGGCAGCGCTTTGTTGGACGGATGCAGCTAGTTTGTCTGCCATAACATTGCCTTCTATGTCACGGTGTCCTGGGACCCAGCACACTACAACATGCTGTTCGAGTGTGTAAACGGTACATAGCAGTGAATACAGTGAGACGATGACAGGATTTTTGTGTTTATTGAGAGTTTTCAATGCCTTTACAACGCTTAATGAATCAGTATATATGACTGAATTTCGTAATTGTAAGTGCTTAATATGTTTAACGGCAGCATATATCGCATATGCTTCTGCAGTGCAAATACTTGTATTAGGGTGCAGAACGCCGGCATCGGAGAAAGGGGGGCCGACCGCCGCATAAGACACAGCAGTGTGAGATTTTGAAGCATCTGTAAAGTATTCAGGGCAGGAATATTTGTGCTGTAATTCAAGAAAGTAAGCGTGGATATGTGCGAGTGGTGCGTGTTTTGTAACCGCTACAAAGGATAGGTCACAGTTAATAGTCTGCCACTGCCACGGTGGAAGCTCTACTGCAGGAGGCATCACGTTGTGCTCAAGAAATGGAACACCCATTTCCTCTGCCAAGCCTCTCACACGAAGTGAGTAGGGCTCTCGCAGCGAAGGACGGTTGTGGAAAAGGGCAGACGTGGACAAATCATTGATTTTGGCGTGTGAGGGGTGTTCCTTGTTTGCGTTCACTTTGAGAACATATACAAATGATAAGTAGGATCTCTGTAGATGAAGCGACCACTCATTCGATTCGACGTAGAGGCTTTCTACGGGGCTAGTGCGAAAGGCGCCCGTAGATAAGCGAATGCCTAAATGGTGGACTGGGTCAAGCATCTTTAAGGCGCTTGGTGTCGCAGATTGATAGATTATTGCCCCGTAGTCTAGGCGAGTGCGTATGAGGCTCTTATACAAGTTCAACAGACACTTCTTGTCACTGCCCCACGTAGTGCATGACAACACTTTTAGAACATTCATTGTTTTTATGCATTTCTTTTTTAAATATTTAATATGTGATACGAACGTAAGCTTACTATCCAGAATTAGGCCTAAGAATTTGTGCTCCGTCTTCACGGAGAGATGTTGACCACACAAGTCAATATCTGGATCAGGATGAAGGCCTCTCTTTCGAGAGAACAGGACACAGCTGCTTTTAAATGCGAAGCATTTCTTAGCGAACTTCTGCGACTTTGAGCGTATCTATCTATCTATCTATCTATCTATCTATCTATCTATCTATCTATCTATCTATCTATCTATCTATCTATCTATCTATCTATCTATCTATCTATCTATCTATCTATCTATCTATCTATCTAGCCGCCTACGACTTTGTGCTCTCCTGGTCGCTTGGTTAATCGAATGTAATTGGTATGGCGTAACATGACTGCATGACGAACGTAAATGACAAGTCATAACATGAAAATCATGACACGGATGTCATGTACAGCATGATTTACATGCCACGCTTATGGTGCGCTGGCGGCCGTTTCGCTTGCTTGATATATACCTAAATTGGTATCTTGCGACGTGACTATGTGACGAACATAAATAACACGAGTTAACATGGAAATCATGACACACATGTCATGTACAGCATGAATTATGTGCGACGCTCATGGGGCGCTGGCGGCCGTTTCGCTAGCTTGATCTACCCGGAAATTGGTATCTTGCGACGTGACTGTGTGACGAACATGAAAACACGAGTTAACATGAAAATCATGACACGCATGTCATGTACAGCATGACTTACGTGCCACGCTCATGGGGCGCTGGCGGCCGTTTCGCTAGCTTGATCTACCCGGAAATTGGTATCTTGCGACGTGACTGTGTGACGAACATAAAAACACGAGTTCACATACAAATCATGACATGCATGTCATGTACAGCATGACTTACGTGCCACGCTCATGGGGCGCTGGCGGCCGTTTCGCTAGCTTGATCTACCCCGAAATTGGTATCTTGCGACGTGACTGTGTGACGAACATGAAAACACGAGTTAACATGAAAATCATGGCACGCATGTCATGTTCAGCATGACTTACGTGCCACGCTCATGGGGCGCTGGCGGCCGTTTCGCTAGCTTGATCTACCCGGAAATTGGTATCTTGCGACGTGACTGTGTGACGAACATAAAAACACGAGTTCACATACAAATCATGACATGCATGTCATGTACAGCATGACTTACGTGCCACGCTCATGGGGCGCTGGCGGCCGTTTCGCTAGCTTGATCTACCCCGAAATTGGTATCTTGCGACGTGACTGTGTGACGAACATGAAAACACGAGTTAACATGAAAATCATGGCACGCATGTCATGTTCAGCATGACTTACGTGCCACGCTCATGGGGCGCTGGCGGCCGTTTTCGCTAGCTTGATCTACCCGGAAATTGGTATCTTGCGACGTGACTGTGTGACGAACATAAAAACACGAGTTCACATACAAATCATGACATGCATGTCATGTACAGCATGACTTACGTGCCACGCTCATGGGGCGCTGGCGGCCGTTTCGCTAGCTTGATCTACCCCGAAATTGGTATCTTGCGACGTGACTGTGTGACGAACATGAAAACACGAGTTAACATGAAAATCATGGCACGCATGTCATGTTCAGCATGACTTACGTGCCACGCTCATGGGGCGCTGGCGGCCGTTTCGCTAGCTTGATCTACCCGGAAATTGGTATCTTGCGACGTGACTGTGTGACGAACATAAAAACACGAGTTCACATACAAATCATGACATGCATGTCATGTACAGCATGACTTACGTGCCACGCTCATGGGGCGCTGGCGGCCGTTTCGCTAGCTTGATCTACCCCGAAATTGGTATCTTGCGACGTGACTGTGTGACGAACATGAAGACAGGAGTTAACATGAAAATCATGACACGCATGTCATGTACAGCATGACTTACGTGCCACGCTCATGGGGCGCTGGCGGCCGTTTCGCTAACTTGATCTACCCGGAAATTGGTATCTTGCGACGTGACTGTGTGACGAACATAAAAACACGAGTTCACATACAAATCATGACATGCATGTCATGTACAGCATGACTTACGTGCCACGCTCATGGGGCGCTGGCGGCCGTTTCGCTAGCTTGATCTACCCCGAAATTGGTATCTTGCGACGTGACTGTGTGACGAACATAAAAACACGAGTTCACATACAAATCATGACATGCATGTCATGTACAGCATGACTTACGTGCCACGCTCATGGGGCGCTGGCGGCCGTTTCGCTAGCTTGATCTACCCCGAAATTGGTATCTTGCGACGTGACTGTGTGACGAACATGAAAACACGAGTTAACATGAAAATCATGACACGCATGTCATGTACAGCATGACTTACGTGCCACGCTCATGGGGCGCTGGCGGCCGTTTCGCTAGCTTGATCTACCCGGAAATTGGTATCTTGCGACGTGACTGTGTGACGAACATAAAAACACGAGTTCACATACAAATCATGACATGCATGTCATGTACAGCATGACTTACGTGCCACGCTCATGGGGCGCTGGCGGCCGTTTCGCTAGCTTGATCTACCCGGAAATTGGTATCTTGCGACGTGACTGTGTGACGAACATAAAAACACGAGTTCACATACAAATCATGACATGCATGTCATGTACAGCATGACTTACGTGCCACGCTCATGGGGCGCTGGCGGCAGTTTCGCTAGCTTGATCTACCCCGAAATTGGTATCTTGCGACGTGACTGTGTGACGAACATAAAAACACGAGTTCACATACAAATCATGACATGCATGTCATGTACAGCATGACTTACGTGCCACGCTCATGGGGCGCTGGCGGCCGTTTCGCTAGCTTGATATACCCGGAAATTGGTATCTTGCGACGTGACTGTGTGACGAACATAAAAACACGAGTTCACATACAAATCATGACACGCATGTCATGTACAGCATGACTTACGTGCCACGCTCATGGGGCGCTGGCGGCCGTTTCGCTAGCTTGATCTACCCGGAAATTGGTATCTTGCGACGTGACTGTGTGACGAACATAAAAACACGAGTTGACATACAAATCATGACATGCATGTCATGTACAGCATGACTTACGTGCCACGCTCATGGGGCGCTGGCGGCCGTTTCGCTAGCTTGATCTACCCGGAAATTGGTATCTTGCGACGTGACTGTGTGACGAACATAAAAACACGAGTTAACATAAAAATCACGACATTCATGCCATGTACAGCATGACTTACGTGCCACGCTCATGGGGCGCTGGCGGCGGTTTCGCTAGCTTGATCTACCCCGATATTGGTATTGCGCGACGTGACTGTGTGACGAACATGAAAACACGAGTTAACATGAAAATCATGACACGCATGTCATGTACAGCATGACTTACGTGCCACGCTCATGGGGCGCTGGCGGCCGTTTCGCTAGCTTGATCTACCCGGAAATTGGTATCTTGCGACGTGACTGTGTGAGGAACATAAAAACAGGAGTTCACATACAAATCATGACATGCATGTCATGTACAGCATGACTTACGTGCCACGCTCATGGGGCGCTGGCGGCCGTTTCGCTAGCTTGATCTACCCGGAAATTGGTATCTTGCGACGTGACTGTGTGACGAACATAAAAACACGAGTTCACATACAAATCATGACATGCATGTCATGTACAGCATGACTTACGTGCCACGCTCATGGGGCGCTGGCGGCCGTTTCGCTAGCTTGATATACCCGGAAATTGGTATCTTGCGACGTGACTGTGTGACGAACATAAAAACACGAGTTAACATAAAAAGCACGACACTCATGCCATGTACAGCATGACTTACGTGCCACGCTCATGGGGCGCTGGCGGCGGTTTCGCTAGCTTGATCTACCCCGATATTGGTATTGCGCGACGTGACTGTGTGGCGAACATAAAAACACGAGTTAACATGAAAACCGTCACACGCATTTTCCCCAATGACATGCAAGACGATGTATGCAGCTCTTTGCTGGCTGCTTCGCATTACATCGATTCCCACAATGCGTGGGATCTGCCGGCTTTTTTTGTTTCCAGGAAATGCATAAGTCGGCGGTTTATCATCTTTTCGAAAAGTTTCCACAGGCAGCTTGTTAGTGCGATGGGCCTGTATCTCGTAACGGAGGATGGATCTTTGTCCTGTTTCAGAATAGGAATGACAATCGCCTCCTTCCAAGACGAGGGGATCTCGCCGGAAAACCAGATGGCATTGTACAGGGATAGTAAGGTTTTTTGCGTTTCGGCAGGTAGGTTTCTTAACATGTCATACCACACGGTCAGAACCTGGGGCTGAATTACTGCAGCTGTTTAGCGATATCTGTAGCTCAGCTAAGCTGAAAGGTTGGTTGTATGCCTCGTTTTTTGTACTTTTCCGCTGTAGTTTTTGTTTTTCTATTCTTGTTTTGTACTGCCGGAAGACTTCAGAGTAATGCGCGGAACTGGACACTTGTTCGAAGTGTGCGCCTAGGTAGTTCGCCTGGTCTTCCAAGCTGTCGCCATCTGTGCTTACTAGAGGGAGTGAATACGCTTGTCTTCCTACTACCCTAGTGACCCTGTTCCAGACCTTTGCCTCCTGTGTATACGAATTGATGCCTGATAAAAAACTTCCGCCAACTTTCCCTTCTAGCCTGTCGGCGCGTCCTCCTTCCTTGGGACTTTATGTTCTTAAAGTTTATAAGATTCTCCGCTGTCGGAGAATCCCGCAACAACCTCCATGCCTTGTTTTGCTTGTTGCGTGCAATGCGACAATCATTATTCCACCATGGGACACGTTGTTTTCCAGATATCCCACTTGTTTGCGGGATGCATTTGGTTGCAGCATCGATCAAAAAGGCTGTAAAGTAGTCCACAGCAGCTTCTATACTTAAGGTACACATGTCAGTCCAGCTTAAGTGGGCAAGTTTTTGAAACTGTTTCCAGTCGGCTCTTTAAGTCTGCCATTTAGGGACAAGTGGTGGATATTGATTTGTTATTGCTGCGCTTAGAATTATTGGGAAGTGGTCGCTTCCATAGGTATTCCCAATAACTCTATGTTGGCTCTTTCCGATTCAACAGGCACGCGCCGGAGGAGAAGAGAAACTGTTCAATGAGACGACC
>NC_051177.1:149531405-149539961 GCF_013339695.2 Rhipicephalus sanguineus | reverse complement strand
ATTTTTTGTTTTGTATTAATTAATTTGTTAATTATAATTAGTTAACTAAATTGCTAAATATTGACTTTAGGCAAGAAATGCGACTTGCAAAGTTCGAGAGCGTCTTCAGAAACCCCATGGCATTATTTGCGATGAAGAAAGTTTCACGTATACCATTTTTTCCAAGCTGCAAAGAAAGCCCGCGAAATACAAAAACAACCGCGTCACTAGCGCATTCGCGCGGCAGAGAACGTGCTGCTCTCAGCCGTGGTTTGAGCGAACGAAATCAGCTGCGGCCGCGACTCGCCGGCTCCGTTGTAGCGGTAGGTCGATAAGTCAACGGTGGTTTCTTGGCCCGCATTCGCTACAGCTTGCACCGTCACGCGCGCCCACTGGCTGGCAACGGGCCAAGAAACCACCGCCAAACCCCCGAAGAAAGGAGGACCCCTCCCGAAACTGTTGGGAATTAAATATTTATATCACTGTTGACAACGCCTCCGTTGTGTTATACCCATTACCCGAGAAGAACTAGCCCATTGAACCATATCTACACTTATATATATATATATATATATATATATATATATATATATATATATATATATATATATATATATATATATATAGATATATATATATATATATATATATATATATTATATATATATATATATATATATATGTGACACATGAAGCCATGGCAGGAGAAGCCGACGAGGAAGAGGTGGCGCGTGAATTAGAATAAAAGTATGGCGTATGAGCCATGGCCCGTCTTTCATTCATAGCGTCACACAAGTCGACAGGATGGAGACCTGGCAACCGAGTCATCAGCCGCACATCACCAGCAAAGCCATCAGCAATACACCTTGACCACATGCTGACCACCGAAGCAGAGCCTGCTCCCCACAGCGACTAGCATCATGACAGAACCATCAATTGACCTTGACATCCCCAAGTACACCGGATCAGCGGACGATGGACCCGTACAGGACTGGTTCGACCTATTCGAGCACCACGCTACCGCTGCATCATGGTCGGAAAGGGAGATGGTCACCAACTTCAACGAATACGTCACTGGTGAGGCCTTCCGATTTTATCTCACGCACATCTTCGAAAACAATGAGTCGTGGGCAAAAATCAAAGAAGAGATGGTCGCCCGATTTGAAGACTACGATGAAGACTTACTTATAACGCACCATCTGCGGGCAGTCGCACTAAGTCGTCATTTTCACAAGCAGTCTTCATGCATTCGAACACCGAGCATGAATCGGCCATTCCCACAAGACAAATCAAAGCATCAGCTGACTGAAAGTCACCCAAGATGTTTTCCCACAAGAACCGACCTTCCACCACGTTTCCCATCTGCGCATAGATCGCCATCTCCTACCTCTCCACTCTGCTACAAAAATCAAGCCAATATTCAACTACCCGATAGGCTTCACTACTCGTCTAGCATACGTGGACCACCACCTGGTTTCACATCATGTGACTCTTCGACTGCTCATAACGCACACCGGCCTTCTCTAAAGCTCGCTACGTTCACAATGGAAGAACTGATGAATCGGGAAAACACTCGACTAAGCGACGAGCCACCCGGACGTGTTTATGAGTCAGAAGTGCTTAGCTCAATAGTTCCGCAAAGAGACAAGTATTCTGAATCGCAATCTGCCCAAGCCATGTCTTCCGCGATATCATCGCCCAGTGCTCTCACGCCCAAAAGTCAAAGCAATGATGAGCCAATATTCGATATAAGCCGCAAGGATAAAAACGTCAAGACAGTTCTTACTTCGGTTGACATGGAGCAAGCTTACGTACCACCAGTGAATTACGCTGAGACCACGCATAGTGTATGCTCATCGAATGGTGAAGACCATCAGCAATTTCCACAGCAACATCGACAAATCCAGCACAAGCCAGCTGACCAACTCAGGCGACAACAACAGATACTGCGACAAGGACAACGACGAACGAAAACTTCATCCGAAGCGTACTCGCGGACTGAAGGACGTCCGAAAACAAGATTATTAAGCCGAAGACAAATTCAAGACGTAAAGCATCTGCCTATGAAAGAACGCCCTCTGCCCCTAGGAAAACAACGAAAAAGGCACAAAGCTACCCATTCTGCTCCACAAGAACAAAAACGTCACCCTGTCATCCTCGATCAAACACTCAAACTGGAACCACAGCGTGCGTACAAGCCACGACAAAAAACCCAACGCCTACGACATCTGACCTGCCGATGCTACAAGGTCTACCAGCCGTTTTCATTTTTCAAGGGAGCTCAAGCCATGTTTTCCTCAGCATCAAGGCGCCGGGGAAGCCCATGTCATCTGCTCTGGAACAGCCAGCCTCGCCCACCAGAGCTGTGCTGGACATCACCGGACTGCTGAACCGTGTTCTAAAGGCGAGGTCATTGAACTGATTAGGGACATGGAACCATTGGCCTGATTTTCTCGTATATAAGACTCCTCGTTCACTTTTGTTAATACCTCGCGCACTCTTTCGGGGGGAGGGGGAATCGTGTGACACATGAAGCCATGGCAGGAGAAGCCGACGAGGAAGAGGTGGCGCGTGAATTAGAATAAAAGTATGGCGTATGAGCCACGGCCCGTCTTTCATTCATAGCGTCACATATATATATATATATATATATATATATATATATATATATATATATATATATATATATATTTATATATAAGGCGCAAAGAAAAAGCCGGCAGATCTCACGTATTGTGGGCATCGATGTAATGCGAAGCAGCCAGCAAAGAGCTGGATACATCGTCTTGTATGTCATTGAGGAAAATGCGTGTTATGAATTTCATGTTAACCCTTGTGTTATTTATGTTCGTCACGCAGCCACGCCGCGCAGTACCAATTTCGGGGTAGATCAAGTTAGCGAAACGGCCGCCAGCGCCCCATGAGCGTGGCACGTAAGTCATGCTGTACATGACATGCGTGTCGTGAGTTTCATGTTAAGTCGTGTTATTTATGTTCGTCACACAGTCACGCCGCAAGATACTAATTTTGGTGTATATCAAGCTAGCGAAACGGCCGCCAGTGCACCATGAGCGTGGCACGTAAATCATGCTGTGAACGACATGCGTGTCATGATTTTCATGTTAACTCGTGTTATTTATGTTCGTTACACAGTAACGTCGCAAGATACCAAATTCGGTGTAGATCAAGCTAGCGAAACGGCCGCCAGTGCCCCATGAGCGTGGCACGTAAGTCACGCTCTACATGACATGCGTGTCATGATTTTCATGTTAACTCGTGTTATTTATGTTCGTTACACAGTCACGTCGCAAGATACCAATTTTCGTGTATATCAAGCTAGCGAGACAGCCGCCAGCGCACCATGAGCGTGGCACGTAGGTCATGCTGTACATGACATGCGTGTCATGATTTTCATGTTAACTCGTGTTATTTATGTTCGTCACACAGTCACGTCGCAAGATACTAATCTTGGTGTATATCAAGCTAGCGAAACGGCCGCCAGCGCACCATGAGCGTGGCATGTAAATCATGCTGTACATGACATGTGTGTCATGTATTTCATGTTATGACTTGTCATTTATGTTCGTCATACAGTCATGTTACGCCACACCAATTTTGGTGTACATTCGACTAACCAAGCGACCAGGAGAGCACAAAGTCGAAGGCGGCTAGATAGATAGATAGATAGATAGATAGATAGATAGATAGATAGATAGATAGATAGATAGATAGATAGATAGATAGATAGATAGATAGATAGATAGATAGATAGATAGATAGATAGATAGATAGATAGATAGATAGATAGATAGATAGATACGCTCAAAGTCGCAGAAGTTCGCTAAGAAATGCTTTGCATTTAAAAAAAAATTGCAGCGTACCTGCGTGCTTCGCTGCAAATGCCGTCTAAGTCGTCTAAAGATGATAGAAGAGGCGCTGCGTGAGATATGGACGCCATCTGGCAATACGTCGGCAAACATGAGTGCCGTGTTGCGGGCTGGTAGTCCCGGCGCAGCAGCAGGCGAAGACCGGCGGTGACCGACGCGACCGGCGGGGACGCCAGCCAGCCCGAACACGCGGTTTGGCGCGAATCGCCGAAGCAGAAAAAACGTCCGCACTCAACGAGTAGTCTCGACACACTCTTTTATTTACACGTCGCCTGGGTAAAACAGGAATGCCAGAGCGGCACCCCATGTCATTCGTACAGTGCAATACTGAACCGAAACCGAAACAAAACAATGAGCTCGTGCAGAGGGCACGGAGGAAGGCAAATTTCAGCGCAGTCGCATTTTCAGCGCAGCTTAAGAAACTAGGGTCTCTATAATTATGTATCTATGTATTTTCTATTAAAGGAACACACCGCCTAATACTTATCTAGTGATGTTGCGCCTCAGATATGCGTAATGTTTGCTTTTTGATCAACAATATACACAAGTATGGACCTTGTCAGCCGTTTAAAATGGCTGGCCCTTGGGCAAGTGGTTCAACTTTGGCCGGGTGGCTGAATCGAGTGAAGTGCCGACAAACAGAAAGACAGAAAGACAGACCAAAATTTCTGCGTTTAAGTTCCCCAAGAAAGACTATCGTCTTTAATAAAGCAGAAAGAAAAAATTCGGCAGATGCCACGTACCGTGGGAATCGATGTTATGCGAAGCATGCGCGGGATGGTGACTGTGGCGTAATTTTTCGCAATGAGCAGAACGTTACGGAATGACGCTAGAGAAATGTGGAAGTAGTATGCGCACACTCATATGTTGAGGAGTCGCATATGTATTATATAACCAGTTTACAGTTGCGTAACGATGCCAACAGCAACGTGGGTGTTACCAACACCAGATGCGGTAAGCTGATATGTAGTGCTTATATTCTTGAGTACTGGATAGCGCGAATCCGAACCGGACAAAGAAGGAACGCAGATGCACAGGGAAGGCGTTACTCGCAACTAAGCTTCATTCAGGAAAGTTTCCTTAGATATATGGTACGCAGCCGAGTGGCACGCGCAGGCGCACTGCACGTACGTTACAGTCACAGATGAGGTTGTCACAGTTGTGTTACAGTTGTTATGCTTACACTTGCCCGTTATGACGAACCTGTGTGTATCTGTAGAAGGGGTTCTTCTGTCTTCAGCTCCTTCACTTTCCGTGCGTCCGCCGCGGTGGTGTAGCGGTTACGGTGCTCGGCTGTTGACCCGAAGGTCGCGGGTTCGATCCCGGCCGCGGCGGTCGCATTTAGATGAAGGCGAAATGCTAGAGGACCGTGCATTGCGCGATCAAGGTTCACGTTAAAGAATACCAGATGGTCAAAACTTCGGAGCCCTTCGCTATGGCACCTCTCATAATCATATCGTGGTTTTGGGGCATAAAACAAAACACTTATTATTATTATCACTTTCCTTGCTTGTCACCGTGTGTGTTCATGGTTACTGTGTTGGTTGAGACTGTATCACCTGTGGCACATACCCGCATAACATGAACATATGCGGGTATGTGCCATACGTGACTGAGAGAAAGGGTTTCATGACGTACGCGACAGGTATTTTGTGTTATTCATGTCATGACCAATGAATCGTGTTAGCCATACAGTGATCTCCTGCCATGCCAATTTTGGTACACTACAAGTTATGGACACGACCAGGAGAGCGCCCAGACGTAGGCGGCTAGATAGATAGATAGATAGATACGTAGATAGAAACGGCCAGAGTGCCTGAGGTTCGCTAAGAAATGCTTCGCATTTAAAAATTCTGAAGTACCCGACAGCGGATCCCAGCAACCCCTCGCTCCCCAGCGCACTGTGTTAGACAACTCAGCCACACGCCATGTAGACGCTGGCGAAATAACGGCGAGCAATTTATGTACACCATGTACCGCTGGTGGTAAGCAAATCTCGGAGGAGCGTGAGCGTGTTTTCTACCACGCAACGCTCCTAGTTTTCTTTCAATTTGGAAACTGCCCTTGAGTCGCGCACGACAAAGTGGCCCACTCGTGATGTGGAAGGAAAAAAAAAAGAAAGAACACCGGGAGGCGGCGTTGAGGCAGGCCCTTGACGTCCCCTCATGGGAGGCCTAGGCCCGGCCACTTAAACCTGCTGGTTTCCCTTAATAAAGTTTATTCCTCCTCCTCCGGGAAAACCTTGCATCCGACGCCACCGTGTGGCTGGAGACGCAGGGGATCACTCCCCGCGCTACAGTTTAAACGAAAAAGAAATATCTAAAAACGTCTGATTCTCCATTGTCGACACTTGCAGACGCAGCGCTCCTAAGTTTCTTTCATTTCGAATACTGCCCTTGAGACGCACACGACAAAGTGGCCATTTTCTGTACCCACCCGGGATGTGGAAGGAAAAAAAAGACAACACCGGGCACACCTTGCATCAGACGCCCCCTGTGGTAGTAGACGCAGAGGGTCACTCCACGCGCCGCAGTTTAAAATAAGAAGAAATATCTCTAAATTTCCCCACTTATATTACCCACCAGTTTCATGGCCAATCCCCCGTAGTTGGTAAGAGCCAAAAATAAGGCTCTCTATTCATCTTCAGCATTACTATCAGATTGATATTGGCTCACATTTATATCCACGTCAGCTCACACATAATTCAACGCACTGGCGTTCATACGCCACCTTAATATTTTTTTATCAAAGGCGTGAGTTTTGGGGATGTCTTGACCTCCCCCCGCAAACTCTTTCACGGGAAATTCGTAGTGAAAAAATTACACCATCTCCCGCTAAAGGGGACCATGAGGCGATGCGAAGCCGGAGCACTTGCACGATCGCGTTCCGTTGGCGTTCGTTGGGCATGCTACCGACCTCGCGTCGTGAAACGCGAAGAGGGACGCTACGCGCGTCGTATCTTCCATCTAGCCTGGCCGTTAATTCTCACAGGGCAAGCGGGGAACGCAGTCGACAGGCGGGCGAGAGGGGGGCAGCGTGGGATAGGAGAGAGAAGCGGAGGGGACGCGCATGCGCTCGAGCTCATCGCGGCGTTGCGCAGGAGAGAATTTCGGCATGTCTAGCCCGCGTTTCAGAGGAAGAGTGGAAAGGGGGAGGGGAGGAGGGGAAAGTGGAGAGGGATAGTGGAGAGGAGAGGTGAGAGGGTGAGTGGAGAGGAGGTGTGTGGAGAGGGTATGCGCATGCGCAGTAAGGGTGGTCACGCCGCACACCACCACCACCACCGGATTGACTCAGATGAGATATTAGATACTTTGCATCTAATATCTCATCTGAGTCACGTCTTTCATAAAAAAATGCCCTTACTGGTTTGGAGCCACTAACTCTTCTTTGAAGGTACGAGATTCAAACGGGCCACGTAGAGCAGCGTTTATGTAAGATATTGGCAGCAAAATCCTGACAAGCCTTGACTGCAAAATCGGAAAAGGTAATTTTTTGTTAACGCACTCGTGAGTCGACTAACTCAGGCTCCATCAGACTCAGATCGACCTGTGGGTCTTAGCGTGGGTCCGGCTGAGCAATATGGGTCCGGCTAACCGGAGTCCGAGTGAGCCCTAAGAACAAAAAAAAGATCACAGCATATCCACGGAGTGAATGATGATGAGTGGGCGAAGCTGCGAAGGTTCATTGGTAAACCGTGAATCTTCCGTGAATTCTGCCCAATACATCATCACCGACGTGAGATCGGGCGCGTTTATACTAAAGGTTCGATGAGAGTTATGACGACTTGCAGCTCACTTTAATTTTACATGTACGCTGTGAATTTTCATTGTTTAGAAAACCATTGCTTAGAAAACATCTGGCGTCTTTCGTTAAGCAGCTGGCGTCTTTTCGTTTTGCTTTAGAAACATCTGGCGTCTTTCCGGTTTGCTTTTAGAAAACATCTGGCGTCTTTCATTGGTTTATTTCATCAATCAACGGCGTTTTGAACAAAATTTTTATTGTTTAATCACGCACAGGAGAAATCTCACCAGGCACTACCTTGGAGGTAAACAATGGCTGCTAATGGGAATGAGAGACAGAAGTAGTCGGCTTTTAGCTAACGCTTACACTTCTACTTCTACTAACGTTTCCTATTGGAACATGCCAATGGCTGCTAATGGGGAATGAGAGACAGAAGAATTCGGCTTTTAGTTAACGCGCACACTGCGAATTTTTTATTGTTCAACAACGCACAGGAACAATCTCCCACCGGCACCACCTTGGAGGTCAAGATCTGGTACTAGCGTTAAGACTGGTTACGCACTACGAGGGACGAACGGGTGCCGCTTTAAGGAGCTTCGCCCCTAATATATCCTTTGAGTGAGTCTGAGTGACATACATACAAATAACTGCAGTGAAAGGTCCTGCGAGTTTGTGGGACGGGCAAAAGGTCCCGCATAGGTGACGGCCGGGAGTTTTTGAGTCCTGACGGCTTCCTCCGCCCACTGGACAACCGAAAGTTGATCGTCAAGGCCAGAGCTGTGCAACGCAGTCTCCCAGCGCACGCGGAGGCGATCGCTGGAGGCTGCGTCGTCAGTATTGTTCGTTATCCCTCGACATTCCCATAGTATGTGCTCTAGAGTGGCTGTAGAACCACAGTTCTTGCATTTATCTGTCTTGCATAAGTCTGGGGAAATGAGGTGTGAGATCA
>NC_051177.1:149513905-149528905 GCF_013339695.2 Rhipicephalus sanguineus | reverse complement strand
ATCTATCTATCTGTCTGTCTGTCTGTCTGTCTGTCTGTCTGTTGTCTATCTATCTATCTATCTATCTGTCTATCTATCTATCTATCTATCTATCTGTCTATCTATCTATCTATCTACGACTTTCTGCTCTCCTGGCCGTTTCATAATGGAATTTGTACCAAAATTCGTATGGCATAACATGACTGTAGGACGAATATAAATGGCAGGTCATAACAAGAAGATCATAGAGAGAGAGAATAAGGATGAAAGAAAGGCTGAGAGGTTAACCAGGGCTGAGCCCGGTAGGCTACCCTGCACTGGGGAAGGGGAGAGGGGGAATAAAAGTTGGAGAGAGGAGGAGAGAAAAGTCACTGTTGGCGTCGACGTAACGGCAGTTCTACGCTTGACATCACAGGCGGTGTGTCAATCCCGTTGTTGAAACTAGAGCAGCGCATTCGTTGCTTTATGCAACTTGTATGCGCGGTCCCATGCAACCAAAATCTCGTTGACGGTGAAGCCATGGTGGTGCTGCTAGTGTTCTCATGCAACAGACTTCTGAAGGATTGCGAGAACTGGAATGATGGTGTCCAGCAGTTGCGACACGCTTCGAGCTATCGGTGTCTGCATCTTGCTCAGCAGCACACGAATAGCACTCACTAGGGTGTTGACCATGCCGACAACTTGTCTTTCTTCGTCCGTCAGTTCATGAGGTACCGATGAAGTGTCCCTTTCTGTCGAAGTCTGATGTCGCTCATCAGGTGCATGCAGCTTTGGGAGTTCAGGCCAAGTGTCAGCTGCATTGCTGGTAGAAGCATCATTGTCCATAGACACGGCTGCGTTTGGCCTGGGTGGTAGAAACGAAGCGCCAGCTCCATTGCTAGCAGAAGTGTCTTTGTCCTTAGACCCGACAGTGCTTGGCCTGAGTGGAAGAGCTGGAGGTGGTTTTGAACGTGGTTCGTGTGGCAACGAGGCTTTGGAGGCTTTGGTGCACCGCCGGCGACGGGACCGTCGTCGCGTGATAGATGCAGCCGCTTCTCGGTGTGACAAGTCATCTTTAACCCTTTTCTTCAGAATTGCTATCTCCCTTCGAATAACAGGGCAATCCTTCGAAGATGCATCATGGGGCCCGTTGCAATTTGAGCATTTGAGTATCGTGGCCTCGCATTTGTCCGTGGTGTGGTGCTCAGTGCATCGGGAACAAACGGTAGCGTTCCTGCACACGCTACTCACGTGACCTAACTTCATGCACTTCCAGCACTGAAGTGGTCTCGGTACAAAAGGGCGAACTGCGTGTCGGAAGTGGCCCACTTTTACGTGTGATGGGAGTGATGCGCCCTTAAATATAATCCTTACGCATCGTGACGTCCCGATACGACATACACTTGCTATAATGGTGTCTTCTGACGCAGGCTTGATTAGGACTGGTAGGTCGGTGTTGGTAATGGCTTCGTCAACATCATAAATCACTCCGGTGCTCATTTCTTTGCCCAATGGTATGTGAGAGCGGACTTCCATTCCATTAAGTTCTGTGACTTCGCGCAATGTGTCTAGCGCAGTCACGTGATTGACGTCAATCGCTAGGATGTTCTTGCGGCTGCTCACTCTGACCTCCTTTATTTCTTTTGGCACCAGTGCCTCTAGCTGTACAGACACGGCTTGCCGGTTCAGACATGTCATGTTGTCACAGGCGAGAACTGGGGCGAAGAGGATGGTTAATACCTCGGTATTCCACGAAGATCCCATGGTGGACACACTCGAATTGGCTGACGTGCTCAGGAATCGTCTCTTTGCCTTGCGGCTCCTCACCAGCTCGAAGGTGTCGTCGCCAGATTCCTCACTGCTGACATAGTAGTGCACGGTGTCATCGCTGTCAGTGTCGCTCTCGGCGCTGTTGCGCTTCCTGGAAGCAACACCCGCGGGCACTCCGGTGTCCGATGGTCGCGCGGGGGGCTCCACCTCCATCGCACGCCAGCAGGAAACCGCACTTAACTGGTGAAATGCAAATTATTCACGAAAAAGCGTGGAACTCAAACACTCGCCGTTCTGCCATATTGACACTTCGTCTTCCTTTTTCAAAAAGATCATAATATTCAAGCCATGAACCGCGTGACGTGTAAATCACGCGGTTCATAAAAAGAAGATCATAATATTCAAGCCATGAACCGCGTAATTTACACGCCACTGTATCGGTGCTCTTGCGGCTGCTTCATTAACTTTATATACCTATACCACAATTGGTAACCTGCGATTCGCTGATGACATTGCGTTGATGAGTAACGCGGGAGACGAATGACAGCTCATGATTACTGAACTGGATACGGAAAGTAGAAGAGTAGGTCTGAAAATTAATAAGCATAAAACTAAAGTAATGTGGAACAATCTTGGCAGAGAACAGCGCTTTGCGATAGGTGGCGAGACATTGGAAATTGTAAAGGAGTACGTCTACTTAGGACAGGTAGTAACCGCGGAGCCGAACCATTAGAGTGAAATAAGTAGAAGAATAAAGAATGGGGTGGGGCTCATTCGGCAAGCATTATCAAATCATGAATGGTAATCTACCACTATCCCTCAAGAGAAAGGTATATAACAGCTGCATCTTACCGGTACTTACCTACGGAACAGAAACCTGGAGACTTACAAAGAGGGTTCAACGTAAATTGAGGACCACGCAGCGAGCGATGGAAAGGAAAATGATAGGTGTAACCTTAAGAGACAGGAAGAGAGCAGAGTGGCTCAGGGAACAAACGGGGGTTAAAGACGTCATAGTTGAACTCAAGAAGAAGAAATGGATATGGGCCGGGCACGTAGCACGTCGGCAGGATGACCGGTGGTCATTAAGGGTAACTGACTGGATTCCAAGAGATGGCAAACGCGTGATGGGGAGGCAGAAAATTAGGTCGGTAGATGAGATTAAGAAGTTTGTAGGTATCACGTGGCAGCAGAAAGCAAAGGACCGGGTTGATTGGCGGAACATGGGAGAGGTCTTTGTCCTGCAGTGGGCGTAAACAGGCTGATGATGAATAAACATTACATTTGCAATCCTATCATTCAGCAAGCTGTATTCAAGCGTTGCTCGACCCCAGAGGAATACGCTAACGAAAGTTACATATAATCACATCATCGCACCGTAGTGTGCACTTCGTTTCGATAACACAGACGTCTGTGCTCTAACGTGAGTGCTGACACTACGTCAGACATTGTTATAATTTAAACGTTAGTGTAGTCGGCGTGCCTGGTAAGCCCACGATGTGCGCACAACTCCTCCATTTACAAAAACACGTACGATCCACCTCGTAACGCTTGGCTCAAGGCCAAAAAATGCAGCATATAGAACTACCGCCTGCCTGCTTCGAATGAAACCGATTCCCACAAGGCGTAGGATCTGCCGAATTGTTTTTGAACCACTTGTTTTGGACGGCATGCGACCTTGAAACACGGACATTGAAGGCTTTGGCCTTAAAATGAAGATAAGAAAGAGTTGTAGGGGTGGTTCCATGAGGGATAGTTACCGTGGGAAGGCAACAAGTTGCGAGAGAAGACGAATTATACCGCTGATTTCCCGTGTGTTTCACGGCCTGTTTGGTGTCTACTGGGGCGTACATGCTGGGCTGGTCTTCGAACCGAATTTTGAACTTGTAAAAAGAGTTGCCGCCCTTTTCGCTCTCGAGCTCAGCAGTCGATGCCTGAGTGCGGGAGCGAACACACGGTAAGCGATGCGTTTCTTCGGCAGAAGTCGCGGTTGAGAATCGCTCACCACTTTCGTGAAAAGAAAAAAAAATACAAAAAAGCGTGGAGCAGAAATTTATACTTCGCACCAAAAGCAGGGCATTCCCAGCAAGTTTTCCTTGCTGTTTTTTTTTTCTCATTTAACATTTTGCTGTTTTGTTTTCGGGACCTCACACTCCGAAAACGCGGACGCGGAAAGTCGACCAACGCGGCGCTCAGTGACCCGTCGCATTGACCTTATAAACTTTTCACTTGCACTGCTGAGAGCAAGAAAAAAAAAAAAAAGCCCCAGCGCAAGGCGCGATGTACACACGTGGGCGCTACTGCCCTCGCTGGAGAAAGCGACAACCTTTTCTGAACGCTGTGTATCGAGCGAATTTCTCAGGTACGACTGAAGTTCTGTGTCGTTTTATGAACAACCTTTGGCTTAATTTATTGATAAATTGCGAAATTTTATAATTTAGACGAAACGCGTTTCACTACAATTCTTGCGCATTTCTGTAAGTCAGCCGTCGTTCGCACTAACAATAAAGTTTCGTTTTAGAGCGCAGCTCTTAGGCGCCCGTTCCTGCGTTCAGCGGCGTCGCCGTCGCCGTCGGTGGCGTAACTGATAGACATGAAGCAGTGACCAACATGCATGAAGAAATAAAATGAGGAAAAATACCCAGGATCAAATAAAATTTGAACCCGGGCCCTCTGCGTGGCAGTCGGGTATTCCACCACAGATTATGCGGGTGTTTGAAACTCATTTGCAAGAAGACCCTGTACAGACATCATGTCAGGCAAGGAATCGCGTTAACCTATGTATAGCGAGGCAGGTAAGTAAAACAACAGCCAGTCTTCGCACAATACTAATTGCGCAGCGAGTGTGCGGTTTAATGCTTCCTACCCACTACCACGTGTTCAGCCATAATTCTTCATCTTCATCAGCCATATGCAGCATCAACAAAGTGAACATAATACCTTACAGGTGTGTAGCTGGTACTTCGCTTATACGCAAAAAGACGTATAATGGGGTAGTGGGTGCTGTCATACTTCACAAAAATTATTATTTACGTCGTAGTCGACACCTTCCGGAAAACCAAAACGTCAAACACAGTTGGCCTTGCCCGAACACGAAGCTTCGCTCAGAATTCGTATTAGGCAGTCTCGTAATCGTCAGTGAATTTTGTAGACCACTCTGTATATCACCTCGCTATTCTGACGGCTGACTTACTCACCTATGACCTTCCTTTCTAATATAAAAGGCCATAGCTTGCTGGAACCGCCAGATATGTTTTAACGCCTCGTGTTGCTTCTGAGACTCGGTTTTAACCACTGTGTGACTGATGTGTTTGAGTTACATTTCCGCGTGTTGACGCATGCGGGGTAGTGTATGTGTGAATTTTCTTCCGCTTTCTTGGTTAAACTTCAGTTGAAAGTGCGCGCTTGTGTTGCGTTCTTCCCGGTGTCTCCGTCTTGAGTGCCCAGTCTCCGGTAAGGATGAATACACACCAACGAGCCCAGTTTTCTGCTTTTTCGTGTGCGTTTCATCGCTGATACTTCCCCTCAGATTCGCTGTACATTGGCCTTTACATTGTTAAGTCAGTTAAAGCCACGTGTAAATTGTAGAGATACGCGAGATCGGACTCAAAAGTGTTAACTGCGAGCCTTACTTGGTATAACACTACAAATGGTTGCTGTCGCATTCATTGCTTCACCCTTGCGGCGAAACTGTGATTTCTTTTTTCTCGTTGTGTCTTTCTTATAGCTTAGTGGTCATAAATGCTTTCTCTTATGCCTCTGCAACCTCCATTGTTAGGGCTGAAACGTATGCCTCAATCATAGGCCGTCATTCGCACTCTATTCAACCTCTTTTTAACTAACACTCTCTCGCGGCATAAAGGCTCTAGCAGTAAATAAATTTTGTTTACTTTCTATTTTTATATGTTTCCTTGACACCAGGAACAGCTGCTAAACGATGTAACACAACTGTTCTCACGTTTTCCTGGCCTCGTTCTGCGATAAACACGCACGTACACCCAGTAAGTATTCCGATGAGTGCGTTCTTAAAAAATAAGTACGTCCAGAACCCAATGAATACGTGCTGAAGGCAAAGTTTTGGGGTAGGTTGAACATGTGACTGCCGTACTTTGTACTGTTAAAGCCCCGTACGCTTTCCTGCTCGGCACCAAGCGGTAGTTGGAAGCTTTAAATTACTGCTTTGAGACTTTTTTTTGTCTTTTTTATTATTCGTGATATTTAAATTTAACATGAAATATATATTTATCTTCAGCTAAAGTGGATGCATGGGCAAGTTCCTACGACATACTTGGTATTGAAAACAGCGCAAAAGAGGCTGTTTCAAATTCGAAATGTTATCACCTGTTACAGATAACGGCAACGCTACGACATCACCTACATTATCAATGGGTAGACGATACTTACACTGTAGAACCGCCACGGTGGTCTAGTAGTTATCGAGCTCGACTGCTGACTCAAAGGTCGCGGGATCGAATCCCGTACGCGGCGGCCGTATTCTCGATGAAGGCGAAAATGCTTGAGACCCCTGTGCTTAGATTTAGGTGCACGTTAACGAACCCCGAGGTGGTCAGAATTTCCGGAGCCCTCCACTGCAGCATCCTTCATAATCAAATATATCGTGGTTTTGGGACGTCAAACACCAACAATTATTATTATATTATGATACTTACACTGTAGGTCCCAAGCATTTGTTGCTTAATCAACAAATCTCCCTTTTTAATACATTTCAGCCATCAGCGTCAAAATATATTCGCTTAGAAGAAATCTCAAGTTATGCGCTGAGAATGTGCAAATTTATACGTTGAATCTATTTCAATTTACCCAGCTGTGACAACCAGTTTTCTGTTATAACACTTGCAAGAAAATGAATGATCAAGAGGCTGTACAACACGTTACACGTCCTCATCCAGTTATTGGTACCCGGAACCTTTCATTCACCACTGATCTCCTTCCGCTCGAACATACGTCGCAATCTGATAAATACACCTGATCACATATTTGGCTCAAGGGTAACGTGACTTGCGAGTAAGTAAAGACAACTAGCACGAAATTATTGTCAAATAATTACGAATTGGACAATGCTGTCACGTTACTAATGTCCGCCGTGTTAATTATTCAAGTCAAAGTTCTACAGATGAGTGATACTTGGACTTGGACAGATGATATGTTTTTCTTCATTGTGATGAAGTGACCTCAAGTTATTCGTCGTAACCTAAATCTGCATTCTTTTTCTGCGTCAAATTTCAAACAAGCGTCCTGTTGCTTTAAACGTTATCTTACCTGACTATCCTAACTTTCGTATTTGCCACTGCCATGGCGACCTTGAAGTGCTGCGTTTGGGTGGGCTTGAGTAGCCTGCTCTAGCCTGGCTGAGGATGCTTATGGCTATAGTGCTTATACGCATTGTATGATGGCTGTATGCCTCGTGTGCGAAGGTTAAGCGCAAGCCGAAACTGCTGCTGGCTTAAAGGGACACTAAAAAGAAACGATTCGGTTTTGATCGATAAATTGTGCTCTGAGAACTCTAATGTCGTTAATTTCGCCATCATAGATTTATTAATACAGGAGAAAATCAAGTTCAGTTTCATTTTTAAATTTCGCGCGGAAGTCTTCCCGCGTGACGTCACGGATTTCAAAGTTTATTTATTGTATTTTGGCGCCATTGGCTCAACAAATTTACCCCAAACTTGGTATGTTACTTCTATGCCCCCCTAAGAGGACAATGTACTTCATTTTTACCGATTAGGAACTACGTAGTCCCTAGTAGGCGCCGTCAGAACATATGACGCCACGGCGAAAGATGCGGAAACTTCAAGGTGGCGTCGCCACCCACATTTTGTTTTTTTACGACGCTTACTAAGCGTCATCTCGCAGCAAGCGTGCTGTTTTTGGTAACGTGAAAGAGTAGTTTACTAAAATGAGAGAAATCGTTTTGCTCTTTAGTGTCCCTTTAATGTGCGCTGTGTTCCCGCTCGTCTAGTGGTGTAGGTCGCGTAATCTCAGCTCTTGGAGGCGCGTTGAACCAAGAGGCTGTACGAAGCGTCTCTTACCCATCGCCAGTGTTCCGCATCCAGCGAGCGTTGCAACAGAAGGCGCTGGCGAGATCGGTTCATGCCTGCCTCTTCATTCCTCACACCATGCTAGATAATTAAATTAATTAGCTTATTTGTGATTATAATACAGCAACTGCAAAGTTGAAACAGGCGAGAGAACGTTAAACAAGCACAGATGATGAGGCGCTTCAATCCGTTGAAAAATACTCATGAGTATGGAAAATTGCGTACGACCACAGCAATGCGCGAAGACACGGTACTTTACACTGCAAACGGGTTTGAGCCTTTTAGGGAGTTTCGGGCTCGACGCATAACGTGCATCCAAAAGGTACTACGCAAAACCCCCTTCAAAAGGAGGCTCAAAAGGAGGTTTTATTTACATCCTTTAAGGGTGTGATTAGACGGAACTAAGGAGGTAAATTTGTGTTTTTATTGAACTCATTTTGAGGGCTTGAACGGAGCGCATTGGAAGTTTTCTGGTTCTTTTGAGAGCTTTTAAAGCCTCCTTTTGGAGGTAAAGTTGGTGTTTTTATGTAAGCCATTTTGGGGGCTTGAACAGAGCGCATTGAGAGTTTTTCTGCTTCTTTTGAGAGCTGTTAAAATCTCCTTTTATACGAGGCCCTAGAGCGGTCGCGAAATGAAAAAAAAAAAAAGTATATTTTAGGCAGTATATTACGTTTACCGGCCATTTCCGCTACTATTTATCACTAGAACATAATAGAAAATGGACATCAATGTATTTATGCACAATCATGACATTTGCAAACAAGTACGCACGCCACAGGAATCGAACTCGCGACCACACGCACTCAAAGCAAGCACTATAACCATTACACCACAGCGCCACCACGTGCAAGCTTGTTTTTTTCGTGGGCTTATATATGTACCAATGTACAAAGCGGCTGGTAACCCGTCGGCACAACTTCAAACCTGTTCTTGTACCATCGGCGTGTGTTTGCTCTTGCGGAAGGTCAATACCTAACTTGTGGGGCGTCATGCAGGCCGAGCCGATCGACGTAAACACCCTCGGCTCCGAATTATTTGGTTCACCGTGTTGTGCCGCTAGAAAAATTATAAACGTGTGCCCTCTTCACTCGCGCTAAATTCGTGAATACCAGCGTGACGAAGGTATCTTCAGATGAGCGAACGTATGTGCATTCCATGAGCGTATGCTGTGAAGCAATTTTCGTTATTTCTGCAGCCGCGAACTGCGCGCGTCCAGATGCGGCAGCGTGTTATGAGCGGTTCGAAGACCGCCTGCGTTCTCATATGAAAGTTACACACGCAGATGCCCGACTTAGAAGAACATTGTAACGCGCCTACATTAAGTGCATTTAATGCGCGCGTACTGCCGCGAGCTGCACGCAGGGGCAGCAGCGCGCTCTGAGCAGCTGAACAAAAATCTGTTTCCGCAATTAGCGCTTATTCGCAATGCACCCTTTAGCGCGGACCGCCTGCGTTTGCATATGAAAATTACACACGCAGAAAGTTCCAGAGTTACAAGGACATTGTGACGCGCCTATATAAAGTGCGTTGAATGCGCGCGTACAGCCGCGAGCAGCGCCTTCTGAGCAGCTGAACGCTTATCTATTTCCGCAATTAGCGCTTATTCGCAATGCACGCTTTAGCACGGCATTCAGTGATTCTCTATAACGCATATTCAGTATTTATTTGCTTTCATACTCGGATACTACCTACATTTCTTACTAATTAGCTTTTATTGGTAAGCATCACGCCACCGCGTTAAAGCGAATGCCTAACGCGTGCCCCAAGGTCAAGGACAACCTCCCCAGTTTACCAGTGACAGGTCTCCCACAAAACAAAAACGTTAATGCACTTGCACTTCTCTCTTGTGAACGTCCATGTGTACTTGGCCCTCCCCTCAGACAGATGATGCAGTACCCATTAAAAAAAAGCATTACCCTCTTCCTCAATGGAACAGCTGTTCTTGAGAATTACTTCACCACAGCAGCAGAGAGGTTGGCTTGTTTGCAATTCAGAATTTCACAATCGTAACACAGAAACACGAGGACTGTAGCAAATATGCAGAAAACTGGAAAAACTATCAAATGTGCACTCCCTCGTCCACCTGCACACTACGTTAAACTTCATTTATACAACAGCAACCTTCAATTATGCTACTATTCATAAAAGATCACCCAATCTACGTTAGAACACAGTGATGACTTTCTGTCTTTCTGTTGCCTATCTTCTACAATGTGTCATAATCTGTGAATCATCTGTTCAATGTGTTTGGTAATAAAACACAAGCAGTTACATTGAGCAGGCAGTGTTTCAGCAATTTGTTTTACAAGCACAAATTCATTTCTTCAATTTGCATGCACGACAAGTAGTCATACTTCAATTGATACAAGACCCAGTGGTTGCAATATTTTATTCGAATCAAAACAGCAGCAGTTCTCGTGTCAATGTAAGGATATAGGTATATATTTCCGTCGTCGTGCACAGAACCTACTCCCAAAACTGAACACGTGGAACAACATATACAGTACAGCCTAAGCACTATACATAATTCACAGCAGTAAAGCAATACGAAAGTAGGGTGTAAAATCTCATCATGATGCGCACAAACGTGTGCACTTCACCGTGCCAGTATGTAAGTATAATCCAAAAAAAGCTACCCAAGGAACTTGGTGTCAGCCTACACACGAAGGCAACTAATTAGTACAATAAGGCTAGCATCACTTTTGGGAAATATGAAACCGTGTAGACAGGCAGTTGTACAGTTTTTTATTGCATTAGTTTGCTCTATGGCATCAAAACATGTCGCACATGATTTTGGAGTTTCCTACAAAAAAGCCCAAAATAGACCTGTGGTGTTGACTGTAGGTCCACTTACCAAGGTGCATAAACGCATTCAGCAATGCCCACAAAACTACACGGTTGCCTTCGTATGTTGCTGTACATATTTACCCACAGATACCTGGAAGCCATCGTAAATTTCTGGAAGTGTGCTTGGGAACTTGTCGGCATAATCACATGACTGCAATGTACCAATACTTCTAATATGCGTAACAAGTACAGCCATGCTTCAATGTTTTTATGCCAGCTAGTGCCATCTGTAACTCAAAAGTTCATCCTTAATTCCTCACTTGATGGCTTACGCATAATTGCCGCATTGAAAATCATCCAAGCACCATGGCTGCAACGTCAACTTGCAATTAGGCAATCACAGGCACTAAATAAAAAAATTCCTGTAAATAGTGACTGGTCGCTTTGCACATTGGATCCTAGGACTTGATATGCCATGAGGATGAACAAAAATTGACCACACATATATAGAGACTGTGAAATAGTCAGGAGTTCATTTCGTAGGTAAGGAAAACGTGAAAACGAAGTCAGAACACATAGCAACAAAGGGGACGGAACGACACACTACTAACAACTGAAGTTGAACATGTGCGGCTTTTTTAGTCATGTGTGTTTATATCTTTCTGTGGTTTTGATTAAACTTCAGTTACTAGTAGCGCATTGTCCTGTCTGCCCCCTTCATTCCTCTGTGGATGTGTGATTGTTTAGTCTTGTAATTTTTTCGTACTGTGTGTTTACATCTTTCTGTGGTTTCGATTAAACTTCAGTTGCTGGTAGCGCGTCATCCTGTCCCCTTCATTTCTCTGTGCTGTGATTTTTTTGCACCCTCTTTAACTATGAATATACACCAATTCGCCCAACTGCCCCTGTTAAGACTTATGTTTGCTGAATAACACTGGGTCCACTCAGCGTCTTTTTAAACAATGCGAAGTTTTCATATGCACACGATATCAGAAAGGTTGCACGCAGTATTGCGCATAACATCTGCATCAATACCAGTGTTAGCCTAAATGTGGTAAGATGTATGAGCTGTTCGACATAGTGTAAAGTGAGGCACATCAGGGTGTTCCCACAATCATGGGTGTCGGCAAGGGTTTGCATAAAGGGCACCTGCCGCCATCAAGACACACCAGCACTTAACCCCACCCAAGCTACACCAATGCTCTCCTGCTCACCAGGCCGACACGTTACCCCGCCTTGCACCCCAAAGACAAAATCCTGCCGACACTCATGCCCACAATACACTTCACTTGAACACAGACTGGTGGGCAAGCAACACTTGCTGCTTTGCCAGAAGTGTATTCCTGAAAATTACACAAAAAAAAGTCCACTAAGATTTCTGTATAAATAAAAAGGAATGTCTTACCGAAGATTCGCACTTGACTATCCTTATTGCAGACATTTTGTCAAAACACGAAATAAATACAAAATTGAGATGCTGCTAAGTATTTCCTTGTGAGCGTTTCACTTCGTGTGCACAGGGTGAAAACAAACGGATGTAAAAAAAATGCGAAACACCACCAGAAGTGTACTCTTGCCATGTTTACCATTATGTGGGTAGTTTTTGATGTCAGTAAGTTATCATTATAAGTACACTTTAAAAGGGTTGTGAATGTTAGCAAGGTCTTGATTAACCGCACCTACTCTGTTTAGGAGTGAAGATTGGGCAACGTGGCACTGAACCATGGCAAAAATAAACAGCGCACTTCTAGTGAGGATAAACTAAGGCCTGGGCACAATAACAGCGCTTTCACCTTGTCAAATTGTGTCAACAGTCATGATACTATGTATTGACCTTGAAAACTATGGCAACATAATGCAAAACAGCAAATTAACGAGAGGGAATAAACAAGATGATTCAACAATCTGGTTCAACAGACTCAACAGCTGACTTATATCAATGCGATTAAATTAGCCTTGCACATCTCCTAATGGCTAAGAATATGCACATGTAACCTTGGCAAATTCCACTGTTGATACGTGACCAATGAAGTTGCATTCCTTCCATGCCGTTGAATGGCCATTCCTTCTTTTCTGTTTTCACTGTTTTCTGATTTTCATTCTTTTCACTAGCGTAAATGTTCACCCTTTTTGATTTTGTCACTTTGCAGATTGCATAGGTGTTTCGCCTTTGAATGTGCACGTTTCTTCTGCTTTGTCTTTCCCTGCTTCTTTTTTGTATGCGTAATGTTTTTGCCTTTGAACGTGCATACGTTTCTTGCTGCTCTGTCTCTCTTTTTGCTGTACTGGGCCTTGTGCACTTCTCAAGCTACCATTGTCGCTTTTCACTTGAGGCCCATTTCCTGTATTTTGCTGGAATAAAATTTATCCATTCATTCAGTACCATAAAACGCATGTGCTTCACAATACACACTGAACTTAGCAGATGTCTGTCACATGATATGGCCGTCATTGTAAAGCTTAGCATGATTTTTCATTCTACCTAAATGAATCCAAGCTAATGATGTTAGTGTACCTTGATATGCTATTTCACTGTTCCTTGATGCATATGTATGAAGGTACAGTGCTATGTACCTTAATATGCTATTTCAGGAGACGGGCAGATGTGCGCAATGCAAAATTGTTGCCGAAAAGTCTTTTCACTTCCTGACAATCTGTGCTTCGGTGGGTTCTCACAGTTGCATGGCGGGAGAAAGATGTCCAGGGTAGTTGACTGCATCCAAGGTAGATGCTGCAAAATGAGAGCGCACGGTCTTGTCACTGTGCGCAAATTGACACGATGACGAGGATTAAAACAACAAATGAAGTTGGAGCAAAGAATAAATCGAAACAAAGTTGTCCTTTATGCACATTCCATCATGTGACAATGTGATAACCGTGGCCTTTTGCTCTAATGTATATTCCCTGAAAGCATCATGCCTCATTCATGCTTATCGCAGGCAAGAAAAATTATATCGTGCAAACAACTTTATCAGGGCGCCATCCTCGATCGATTGACTGTCGTATGAAGCATGGTTGATATTCACAGAAGTTTCCAAAACGTGCATCACACATCACTGCTATCCGAGTTTAACGACATAAATGCGAAGCATTTGGTTAAACACTTCTACGACTTTGAAACGGATCTATCTACCTATCTGTCTAGCCGCCTCCGACTCATAGCTCGTGTGGGTGTTTCGTTAATGGGAGTATGCAAAATTCGTGTGGCATGACACCTTACTGCATGAAGAACATGAATGAGTGGTCTTAACTTGAAAATCAAGATATGCATTTGATTAACGACATGATTTACCACTGTCACTCTCTTGGTTCTCTGCGACTGTTTCGTTGACTTGATATTTACCAAAATAGGTATGGCGTCACAAGAGTGTATGACACCATAAACGACAGTTTCTAACGTGCAAATCATGACACGCCTTGTCATGTATGGCGTTATTTTTGACAACATGGTCTCGGGGCGCTAGTGGCCGTTTCGCCTGCTTCATATACACCAAAATTGGATTGTGCACTGTGACTGTACGTCCAACATAAATGACAGCTGGCAACATGAAACTAATGACATGCATGTCATGTACACACGCCACGCTCATGGTGCGCTCGCGGCCGGTTCGCTAGCTTGACATACACCTAAATTGATATAGCGTGACGTGATTGTGCGACGAACATAATGACATTATAGTAACATGAAAATAACGACATGTATGCCATTTACGACATGGAGCCTGGTGCACTCGCGTCCGGTTCTCTAACTTGATATCATACCAAGATTGGTATAGCGTGACGTGACTGTATGACGTACATAATGACAGCTGTAACATGGAAACAATGAATGACATGCGTGTAATGTACGGGCATGGGTTTACTGCCACGCTCATGGTGCGCTGGCGGGCATTTCGCAAGCTTGACATGCCGATTTTCTTTTGTTTTCTTTTTTTTTTTGCTTTTCATTGCACTTTTCAAGTGACGCAATGTGCAGAGGGTCATCGACAGGTGCATAAGCGACGATAAGGGCTCGCAAAGAGAGAGAACATCAGTATTGCTTACCATTTTGTTCCTGACTGTGCCGAGCACGCAGGTGTGCCCATCATCTGCTTGGTAATGCACAGCGGCCCGCTCGCTTGAGTCGACAGGCCGTTGCGATTATCGCACTCGCAGCGCAGCATGTCGCACTGTCGTCAAACCACACATATCACATCCAGCGGCGAGAACCACAGTGAGGGCTGCAGGCACAAAACGCGCACGCACCGACCGACACAGCTGATCACTTGAGAAGTGGCGTTCACAAGGCCTAGCCGGCCTGGCTACGACGATCGCGCCGCCGCGGGAACGACTCCCTCCTCACGTTTCTTTCTTTTTTTCTGTTTTTTTTCTTCGTCGCGCGCATGCGGCACGAAGCTTTGTCCCATTTCACTTCGGTAGCGCCTCC